>NC_141349.1:27287775-27497775 GCF_057382095.1 Aulonocara sp. 'chitande type north' Nkhata Bay | reverse complement strand
GTGCTTATTCAATATTTCAATATATATATATAAAAACATAGTCAGTTGATAAAATGTGGTGTATTGGCTTAGACTTCCTAGACGTGTTTTTATTTTTAAACAGATTAACACTGGATTCGCTTCACTTGCACTTATCGATGACATTAAACCATTAAAGTAAATAAATCTAACACTCCTTTGGAACTACAGTAAGATTTTCAAACTTTTGATATAAGTGTAGTTTGCAGATATTTCTGTTCTTTATCTTACCCCTTTAATATTTATTAAAAGTTTGTCCTGTTTGTCATTTGCAGTCTCTCTATGTTTCTCTTTCCTCGCTTCTCCTTAAGTGGAGAGTTCTTCCTTCCCGCTGTTGCCGTGTTTCTCTCTACATTGATTATCTGATTTTTGGGTCCTACCTCTAACACTGTATGGTCTAATATTGTGAAGTGCTGCTTGTTAAGTAAAATTCAATAGGAAAAAATCTAATTGAAACTTGCACTTCAGTTAATTTGAGTATTTTTTTAAGAATGTTATTCCCACATTTTCTATTAATTTGGACAGTGTTTATAGAAATGATGTTTGGCATAAAGTTGAATTCTATTCTATTCTATTCTATTCTATTCATATAAAACAAGTTATATTTTTTCTTAGTTTCTTCATTCTCATCATGTGATTAGTCTTTCTTTGCATCTTTGTCTTGCTAAAACAGAATGAGTGTTTTTAACCGTCTGGCACCTTTGATCCCACGAGTGCCTGACTCCAGCAGACAAACAAAGGAGCATCCAAAAGTGTGTTTGTCACCTCCTCTGCCTCTTTCTTCTCCCGTCATTAAGAAGAAAGCCATTCACATCCCATCATTTGATGAGAAGGGACTTATCTTTGAAAAACACAACACAAAGCTGTACACGGCGGACAGGTAAATTAATGTGAGGTTTGTTTTTCTGTCTTGGATTTTTTGTGCTACATAATCTAGTAATTATTGGTACATTTTTTTCTTTCCAGATCATTTGATTCAATTTGGACATCCAAGACACCAAGCCCGCCCTCGAGGAGTAAATCATGTCAGCTTTCACAGAGAAACCATGGAGAAAGAGCTTCAACCCTCCCAAGGACCAAACCTCAAACATGCAGCTCTCAGTCTCTCTCTGCAAAACCCAGCACCTCCATTTCTCCTTCTCCTAAGCCAAATTCCTCTCTCACTCTTCCCACTGTCAAACCAAAGCCAAGTGATTCTCTTCATCTTCCCGCCTCACAGGCGAGTGATCTTTCTCCATTACTGCACCAGCCAGCACCAAAGCCAAGTGTATCTCCAACTCTGACAGTCCCAACACCCAGGCTAAGCCCATCTCCAATGTCCCTTTGCCAAGGGACGAGCTCAGACGGTCCACCAGTAAAACAGCCTTCTCCTATTGCAAAAGAAAGACGTGCTAAATCGATTCCCATCTGTAATGTCAAAGCGGAGACATCAAATGAGATAAAGCATGAAATTCTTGACCAGGATGCTTTACTGGACTTTACTCACCCTGAGATGAGAAAAGGTCGTATGAACAGAGAGTCTCAACATCAGACTTACTCAGAATCCTACAGACGCCCGGTCACATCTTCGAATCCTTGCTTTCTGCAAAGCAAACTTGGACTAAGTAAAAAAGACAATACTGCCAAAGATGAAGCAAAGGCTCTGCAAAGGAGTACAGACATTACTGCATTACCTAAACCAAAGTGGAACATCAATCAGCACCAGGAATTTCAACCCAGTAGAATGACAGGAACACAAATATCCACTAACTCTAAAGGCATTAAGTCTGCTAACGTTGATCACCAGGAGTCTCCGTCAGTGTTTGATGGACCGGCCACTCTGTCAGGTCCTCAAAGAAAATATAAAAACTACCCTCAGAAGAGCAATTACTCTCAGACCTTACATTTTACCTCAGCTTACCCACCATACGAGCAACTGTATTCTGAGAAAAAAGCAGCTTTACCCGTGACTTCTCAAACATCCTTTTCCACTGAGCCTCTTTTTAATCAGTCAGGCGTTTCGCCAAGCATCGAGGCAAGGAGGAGACGGTTCGACCTGCACAGTGAAACAAGACCAGAAGCAGCATTTCTATCAGCTTCTCATCCCAGGAAACAGCAGGAAGAAAACAATAATCAGACAATTGCAGGAAACTCTCATAAAATCTTTCATGAAACTGGTGCATCTCAAAACATCAAGTCCCCACAGAGACCCCTCAGGTTCCCGTCGAAGGCACAGAGTCAAACTGTGGATGTAAGATGTGCAGTGAGTCAGTCTCACTGTTTATCAAAGGATTACAGCTGCCAGTCAAGAGAAGCTGATCAGAAAATGGAGGCTTCCCAGTGCACACACAGGTTAAATCAGCTTAAGACATGTCAGGTGGCACCTCAGACCCAGGAGGCCTCCCACCCTCCCTCTGGTGTGTGCACCACCTCACAAAGGGGATCCTTTTTGAAACCTGACCTTCAGTCACACAGATGTGGCTTAGATCAGGAACAGTCTCCTCCTGAAAAACAGATGAAGGTCAGCAGCACAGGACTGAATCAAACAGACATGTTAGCACCACCTGACCTCCGTGGGGTGCCAGCAAAGCTACCAGAACATCCCTCAGAGAAATATGTTGCAAGCTGGCCCCCGTCTGTAGCACACTGCCCATTCAGCACAGACAGTTTTGGCCTAAGCTCAAAGGGGGTCTTTGACAGAGTATACCAGAGCCTGGAAAAGACAACAACAGCAACAACAGCTTCCAGTCTACTAAATCAGCTGAATGACTCTGAAACAGGCAAAGTATTTTTCTCAGAGGAATCAGAAGACCCCTATTACGTCACGATGTATTACCCAGGCTCAATTTATGTGGGTGAGTACAAATATATCCAAGTCACCTGCAAGATTTTAACAGAACAAACCCAGCGACAGCGCCTCTTTGATGCCCCTGCTTTTATTTGGAGTGGGAGTTGAATAATTTTCTAACTTCTAAGGGGGGATGGGAACTCTGATGAGGGGGTGGTTAAAGAGGATAGCAGAGGGACTAAAGGCAGCGCTTCTTATCAGTAGAGTAACAGACGTGGCGAGGAGAGATGTGACAAAGTTGGTTAGCAGACTGTTTCAAAGTGAATAGCACAGGAAGACGTGCCAAAGCAGTTTTACACTAAAACACGCTGAAAACATGCAGAAAGGAAGGCGGGACGAAAGGAGAGCAGCTCGGAGATAAAGTGTGAGTACAGTGCTGCAGCTGTATTTTTCTTCCTCTAACACCTAAAGAGTAATAACAAC
This sequence comes from Aulonocara sp. 'chitande type north' Nkhata Bay, assembly GCF_057382095.1. Taxonomy (NCBI): domain Eukaryota; kingdom Metazoa; phylum Chordata; class Actinopteri; order Cichliformes; family Cichlidae; genus Aulonocara; species Aulonocara sp. 'chitande type north' Nkhata Bay. Next base: position 27,494,507 of record NC_141349.1, on the reverse strand, counting down.
ACAATATCACACAAACACTGGGAAGTACAGACTAACAGATGTGTCAAACTTAAATCATGTCGTAACATAGCAGGGTAGAGATTAAAAAACAAAGCACACATAGTACCTCACCACTGCCTGGATGTTGTATGCCTATGAGTTAAAATGAGAGCTTCTGAGGCCCAACAAGGGAAAAACTACCAGGCGTATTTGACAGAGCAAAGAAAATTTAAACTAACAGCTTCATCTGGAGTCTTCATTAGTAGATTTCTTGCAGTTAGATCTGTTAATATATTTTCTGTCTTACAAGACCCTCAGATTCAGGGTCTCTCGTGGGATTCCACCGCTCAGAAAGCCCCGTTACACTCGCTGTTAATCATTACACACTGAGCTTCCACCGGTGGCAGGATACATCAGAGCACATTTGCATTAAATTTGAAGTGCTTTAGTTCACGGCATGTCACAGCTGATAGTGTGTCTCTTCACAGAAAAGGAAGCGCGGCACATACAGACAACGTCTACATATTCAGCCATCATTAGTTTAATTATTCAGCACTGTAGTTTTCCTGCTGTGACAAAATGTATTTGGGGGAAAACTTCTCTATACTGCACTTCTTTCTACATTTTAAACAGTGCATTTAGCAGACATGCAGTTGTTACTTTGCAGATAAGACTTCAAACTTTAGGAGCCTGTTTATGTACCAGTGCAAAGCCATTAAAGCTATAAGCTCTTTCTGCTTGAACGATAATGCAGCAGTAATAATGTCCCACATAGCAGTAATGTTTTTGTTAAGCTTTGCATCTACATTAACCCGTACACACTGTTTAGGGTCAAATTTGACTCATTTTGATAGTGACCGCAGCAAAAAAAATCAAAAAAATCCAATATCATTCTTTTAGCTTGAAATTTGATGACTTTTCCTAAAGTGACCCAAAAATGAGTATTGTAAAGACTATATAGAAAAACAGAGAGCAGAATTCATGGTTGCATTAATTACTGCAAGTTGTCCAGGTCGTGAAGCAGCAACGCAGCCCCAGAACATCACACTATCACCACCATGTTTGACTGTTGGCATGTTGTTGGAACTCAGACCTTCCAAAAGTCCACAGTCCACAGAATATTTTGCCAAAAGTCTTGGGGATCATCAAGATGTTTGGGTGTTTGTTTGTTTTTTAACAAATGTCAAACGAGCCTGTGCGACCTTTTTCTCCTTGGAACTCTCCCATGGATACATATATTTCCCCAGTCCCTTATTGTTGAAGCGTGAACACTGACCTAGGTCAATTGGTGACCTAAACTGTCTCAGTTTAGGTCACCAATTGAGTCACCAATGCACTCTTGGAGTAATTTTGGTTGGTCAGTTACTCCTGGGAAGGTTCCAAGTTTTCTCCTTTTGTGGATAATGGCTCTCACCATCATTTGCTGGAATCCCAAAGCCCTAGAAATGGCTCTGTAACCATTTCCAGACCGATAGATGTCAATGACTTTGTTTCAAATCTGTTTCTGTAGACTGTCGCATTGCGTGTTTCTTTTTGAGATCTTTTAGCCTACATCACTTTGTCAGGCAGGTTCTGTTTAAGTGATTTCTCAATTCAGCAGGTCTGGCAGTAATCAGGCCACAGAATTAAAAACAGATAATTCACGATTTAAGAGGCAAGTGTGACAAATGTTGCACATATGGAAAAAAAAAAAGAGAGAGAGAGAAAATAAATCAGGAATTGGGCAAGTACTTTTTCACAACATTATTAGTAAAGGATCCATCTTCTTTATCCACCAACACTGTTAAAGATCATCTCCCATGTCTGGACTTGACACTGATTATAACACAATTCAAATTGCTCGCTATAAATACTCTAGCTCTGACAGAAGACACTGTACCCAAAAAAAAAAGTCCCTTTGAGATAAAGTCATATTGCGCATGTGCGCTGCATCTCCCCACTCCCTGTCCTCTTGTCGCCTTGGTAACGGAAAAGGAGGGGGCTCACGGCCAGAGGGAAGGAGAGGTACCCGGACTCCTCTTTACATGAGCGTTCCTGTTATTGTTATCAGTGTGGTGGATAGATATTACGGCTTCTCGAATTCAGAGCGCCTGTAGGTCGCCCGCTGTCTCCACGAGCTCGTTTGGTCAGTTGAACGGGAGCTGGTGAGTGTGACGACCGTTAGCGGGTGCACGCTAGCAGCTAGCCGTTAACGTTATTATCCAGCGTGACTGGTGAGAGAAACAATGAGGGCGACAGGCTTTGGTAGAGCTAACGTTGGGTAGTCACTTAAAACACGCAGAAAAGGACGCTTTTATTCATGTTATATGCTAAAGCACGTTTGCTCTTAACTTTCATGAGCTTGGCCATTTTATTATTTTTTCAAACAGGGATTTTAAAAAAGGGAGTTTTAGCCTTCATGTAGCCAGAGCATCCTCAGATATCGTACGCTTCAGTTTCCTACATTTGCTGTAGTGTGTAGCTCGAAATAATTGCATTGCAGTGTGGGCTTGTGAGGGCAGGCAGGGAGGGGGCAGAGCTGCATGGCCAGTGAATGAATCAAAGTGACAGCCTCTGCCTCAGTGACCTGTATGTATGATCAGGACTCATGTATCTAGGACTGTGACTTAAAGCATGGCAGCAGGCTGTACACCCTGAAGGACTAAGCTCATCAACATCTTGGCTCGGCCTGCTGCCTGTTACTGTTACCATCTGCCTGCACTGCTTGCTTCACTTAAAGGCTGAGCTCACAAAAACATCTTTTCTTGCTTAGACCCGACTGGTGTCAAAGCCTTGCTCGCAGAGGTTTTTTTTTTGCATTTCTGGCCAGGCTTTTGAGATTTTTGTGTCCCATGTTTGACGTTTCTGCTGCCAACCCAAAGACAAGACAGCTGATTGTAATTTCATCCGTGGTTCTCTGCCAGAATTATTATATCTGTTTTTTCCAATTAGTTTCCTGTTTTGCTTTTTTCCAAAGTGCAAATTTTAGTTTCGTTTTCATTCGTTTTTAATGATTAAAACTTGAGGTGGGACTCACCAGACGATATAATTACAATACTCAACTCACGATACAGTATCATTGCGATTTTTAACATCTATGCTGAGCATTGCAATAACAAAAATTGCCAATCATGCCCTCAAAGTTAAACTTTGTCAATATCAGATAGAGTCAGTCTGCTATCAGTTTGGGATCAGTCTGGGATTGAATGGAGTGAAGTTGGCAGTTACATCTGCGATCTGCAATAATACATCATTTAACTGTTGTTTAAATCAGCAGGAATTCACATTTAACTATTACATTTAAGCTCAACAACCTTCCAGGTCTATAGGAATAACCAGAACTGACTGACAGCCAGCTAAGTCGAGTCCCCTTGAGTTGTGCAAATTGACATCAACTCATTCAGACCGATAATAACATGTTGGCAATGTATCTGCATTTATCAATTAGACAGCAAACCTTTGACAATCTCTTTAAGAGTGACTGCAGTCAGTTCAAGTCAGACTGTGACTGTTTGCAGAAAGTTTGCCTCGTATTAGACAACCTGTGCATTTACCTTGAGATCAAAAGTAGTTGTGAATGTACAACAGGCTCAAGCTTTGGGAATTTATACAAGGAGGTTGTCGTCCTATTTTTACTCTTGACTGAGCCTTTAGCTTCCTCTGAATTAGGGGGTATATTTGTCAAGCAAAGTGTGTCCATTGTTGGATGAATTTTTGGTTAAATGCAAGTTTGCTAGGCTAACTAATAAATAAAGCCTTTTTAGACAGGGACATTTCTATATATGTTTCTGTTTTATGTTAGATTTCTACACTTTTAGGCGTTCTGAATTGCTGTAAATTTGGTAGTTTTATTGAAAAAAAAAACGTAATATTAAGAATGCTGGCTATTATCTTTGCCCCTATAGTATCAACTATTTATTAAGTATCACACTGTAAAATATAATAATTTCTTTTATTTTAAAAAAGAAAATAATCTTCGAATCAACATCAGAGTTGCTTTCACAGGTATTTGTAATTCCACTGTATAAACATTGAAAAGGTGAAAGAAAAGAACAGTTAGTTCAGTTTTGGGGGTTAAAATGAAATGTAAATGATTTTTCATTGTTTTGACTGGAGGACACCTTTATTAAGAAGACCTGAGTTTGTTCAGTCAGGCATTGATTTCTACACTTGGGGGGTGATCAGGGCTGAGACATACTCTGCTGTGTTGAGCAGATAGAAATAATAGATGGGCAACCTGGGTGTGATGAAGGCTGGAGGTTAGAGCAGCGCTTTTGTAACTCAGGTCAGGTCAGATGCTGCCCCACCTCTGCAGTCTTTCGGGGTAGTTGTTACTCATTAGTGCAAGAACTTCCCCGATTATAAATGCTAGATTTCCAGGAATCAATTAAATTATTCACAGTGCCCTAATTTCAGGTTCTGTCAGGCACTTCTGCACACCAATAGTGGATTTTACTGTTTACACTGTCTGTGTAATATGTGATAACTTAATAAAATAATAACAGCTTAACTCTCCAGTCATTATTCTCAGCTATTCTCATTTGATTTCCTACCTGCTGAGTTAAATGCTTAAGATCGTGTGGACTCTTGTGGTTAGATGTGAGCATAACGAGTTGATTCAGTTCTGTCTCATATGTTATGTTCAAGCTCAAACTGTGCATGAGTCATCTTTTTATAAATTGATTTATTAACCCCTGGACTTTAACAGCTGATCTGTGTTTCATCAAGATTTCTGCTTATGTTCAAAACATTCTGCACACTTTTAGGAATAAGGTTTATCTCAACCTTTGAAGCAAACTCAAAAAGCACAGGCAGCATTAATCCGAAGATGAATCTTATTTTTAAACTAGAAACTATGCTGCTAAACTCAAATACTGTGTCTCAGAGCTATTTTGCTTTCAGACTTGGACCTCCCTCTCCCTTTTCCTTCCATCTCTGTCATATTCTTCAGCTTTTCTTTTTGTATATGGATGTGTGTGAAATATGAGCGCAGACATAACATCTATCTGTTGGTAAAAAAGAAACAAATGATGTTATAGCAGTTTTTCTTCTCAGTCATCAGCTTTCTTTTGTGCTTTTGTTGTGTGGGGTTTGGGTCGGATGAGGCAGTGGACTGGATCCCTCCTGAAATGTACATCTGTGTCCATGTTGGGACCTTCAGATGTCTTGATTTGTTTAATTGAAAACTCAAAGATATTTACTTTATTACATAACTGACAAAGAAAAATAAATGTTAGCCACATTTAAGTCTCTTCAACTTCTCTTAACTTTTATTTTAATCAGCTAGTTCATTCATTCATTCATTAATACAGTTCACATGGTTATGAAATTTGAAAGTGACAGTTATGCATTAATTACATTTTTCATACATAAACTCCATGTGTCTGCTAGCCTTGAGTACCACAGCTCCAGTCAGTACCAGATTTTTTTAGGAAGGAGGAAGGGGAGGAGTTCATAAACTGTGATCATAACGTATTCTCCTTTTCAGTCCTTTTTCAATGCCTCGGTATAATGTCAAAAACAGAAGATGTTCCTAATATGCTCATCTCAGACATGAGAACAGAAATCCCTTTTGTTTACAAGGGGCAGCCAATGAGAAGAAGACTTTATGGGAGAGAATAGGGCTAAAATAGTATTTCATACAGTGGATGAAATAAGAGGTAATTGAGACTCACTTTAAAGTAAAGAAACATTATTCTGAACTGTGAATCATGCAAAGCTACTCTAGTAGAGTCTAAGAATAACAGCATGGAGTTGGACATGAGCACAGTAGGCGCTCTTCAAGGAAAACTTTATTGTAAACATCTGATTTTGCTCACCTCATAATGTTTGTATAGCTCCAGCTTCATATTTTTAAAATAAACAGATAAAACGTTTGTTTTACAAGCACCTTTCATCATAACCATCAAAATCTGGGAAGCAAATTATACAACTACACCAATTATACAAAGCAGTGTTTGCCTGACTAGATGAATGTGAGGATTTTTCTGTTGTTTGGGTGATCGAAGCCTGCTGCAATAACCCATTTCTTCAATGTAGAACGAGTAACTAGAGGAGAGGCCTCGGCTGATCCACTGACCTACTTCCTCGTCATTTTTTCAGTGTGACTTATTTTCATCTTCCTTCCTTTTCTGTAGACATGTCAGACATCGTTCCTCCAGAGGTTAGACCCAAACCAGCTGTCCCTGCCAAACCCCCAAACGTGGGGGCTCCTTCTCCTTCTAGCCCCTTCCCACCCCAGGGCCTGGGTGTCGGAGGAGGCGGCATCTCTGCTCCCCCACCGAGCGCCATTCCAGTTCCCATTGGAAGTCATGGTCCGAGCCATGGTGGCAGTCACAGCGTGGGTCATGGCATAGGACACAGCGTTAGTCACGCTGGAAGTCACGCTGCACCACACAGCGGCGGTCATGGTCATGGTGGCTCCCACAGCTCCAGCGGGGGATCCACTCTGCTGGGATACATTGGTATCGACACCATCATTGAGCAGATGAGGAAGAAGACCATGAAGACGGGTTTTGACTTCAATATCATGGTAGTAGGTACGTCACAGTAGACTTGCTTTATGCCTGGACACTTTCTTCCTGTATGGTGCTCCAACCTTAATTCTTCTGCCTTTCACTTCAGGTCACAGTGGTCTGGGAAAGTCAACCCTGGTGAACACCTTATTCAAGTCCCAAGTGAGCAGGAGGAGTGCAGGATGGGCTCGTGATGAGAAGATCCCCAAAACTGTGGAGATCAAGGCAGTGTCTCATGGTGAGTGCAAGGACAGAGAGGCTGCTCTTTCTTTAGAGCCAGGCATTTATATAGCACTTAATTAAAGAGAGAAAATGAACAATCTTTGGCCATGTTCTTAAAAGTCCCACATAGCCTACTTATAGTTCATCAGTGCACCCTGGAAGCTGCCAAGAAATCTAAGCAGCTGAAGGATGGGCCAACTTCTGCCTCTCCTGCAGGCACTTTTGATCACTTGTTGTTTTCGACTGTCCGTGTGCTGGGAATTTAATTGTCATGAATTAATTTTTCAAGCTGCTCTGTAATAACTCTCTTATGTGTCATATAAATAAATCAATGCTGAGACCTACCTTATTTGCGTTTTGTAGCTGTACAGACAAAGTCGAAAGAAGGTTAGGTTTTCATCACTGTCTGTTGGTGAAATCTCTAAAAATGAACAGATGCTGAAATTCAGTTCAGAGATGGCTGAAAAACAGCAAACAGATCTCTGCTCAGTTTTCTGCTGTCATGTGCCAGTGCACAGTTGGGCACACTGTGGGTTTCCAGGCAATATTTACAATGTAGAAACGTTTTTCATTAAAGACAGGCACAAAATCAAGGGCAGGGATTGCTCAGTAGGTAGAGTATTCGCCCCATGATCGGAAGCTTGGGGGTTCAAATCCACTGAACGGCTACCCTGAGGTACTATTGAGCAAGGGTCTCTACACACTGCTCCCTGGGCGCTGGATTGGTAATTGCGTACTGCTTCACTGAATGAATGGGTTAAGTGCAGAGGACTAAGCAATCCCCTACGGTAATAATAAAGTATGCATTATTATTATAAAGGTACAATATCCAAAAATAAATAAATAGATAATAATAACATTTAAAAAACAAGCTGACAGGAACATGTAGCAAGAAATATGATGGAAAACCAAGGCTAAAGATCTGATAGTAGCTGATTGGCAGCAGAGGTGTAGAGGTCAGGTGGTGCTGAATGATCCTGGCATGGTACTTGAGTAGTCGATGTTCAATGCAGAGATTTGCACACATGTCTACATGTTGTTGCTGCATGCTGTCACCAGGAGGCAGTGTTAAAAGCATGTGGAAGAACCTCTAATGTGGTCACTGCTGTTTGTGCTTGTTTGTCCTTTAGCTTAGCCTCTGCAACAAAGACAATAGTAAGAATATACAAAACAAACTGTTTTATCTTTATTGTTATTTTATGCTTCCTCTCCTGTTTGTGGTTGACTTTGATGTTCAAGCCAACTTAAAAAAAAAGAAAACTAAAACTGTTTGTTTCGATATTTTGTGTTCTGTTGCAAAAAAGAAAATACTTTGCCTTGTGGATATCCATTGGATTTGTCAATCTCAGGCTGCTGGAGTTTCATGCACACTTAAGATAATCCTTTGAATATGTTTTTGCTACTAAAGACTGCAGATTTCTGCTGCCGCCCTGTTTACTTTGAAAGTACAGTGATAGTGGTGGAATAACTTCAGCAAAACAAAATAGCTATAGTGTTTTAGGATAGACTTGGGAAGTTGTGAGCTTACCTTTTAAGGCTGGGTCATCATGTTTTATAACACAACATCAAGTAAAACAGGCTTCTGATATTTCTACACTTTTTTTACATCTCGTTTATGATGGACTGTTTGGAGTTTGACAGATTAAAAAGGAGCTTCAATTTTGTATTAAAACTTTTTTGTGTTATTTTCTTATCCAACGTTTAGATTGTATGGCAGATTTGTTTGGTCTGCTGCTGCTTATAGTTTATTCTGTCTTTCTGTCTGTAATTGTTTCTCCAATACACAGATTAATTAAGAAGAAATCCTTTGGAAGAATTAAACATGATTTTTTTGAGATACAGAATCAGTTATAATATTTGGCAATTAGACCCATCATAGCAGAAGAATGCCAGCATCCAGAGTCCAGACACTGGTGGTGGTGAGGATGAAGATGACGGCTTGGATGGAGCTCTGAAATGGTGAGGAAGTGGGTTGCCGAGATTTAAAGTATGCAGAATGCAGGCTTATTGGTTCGCTGAAGGCAAGCAAGAAGATGATTGGGAAAGAGCAATGATATCAGTATTGACTTTGACAGCATTGGAAAAGTGGATGTGTTGAAAAGTATAGATCATAGCAGCTGAACACCCAGGATAGCAGGCAGATGAGTGATAACAGTGTTTTTTTAAGCTCCAGTGCATTTGACCTCACAGGACCAACATATTGCAGGGTGTTGCTCACTATCATTTTAAGATCTGCTGGCGTGCTGCGTGTGCTTTCATTTCACTTGTGTTTGACTGACTGGGGGTTTAAAAGGGTCTTACTTAACCTCAGTGAAGTTTCTGAGAGTGCGGGCAGTCGGTCATATTTCACAGGAGTCACAAAGCACCACATCGTTGAACTCAGTTTGTGGAGCCTGATCAAAGCTAGGACCAACCATGACCCAATTTAAAGCCCAAAGTATTTGTGAGTAAAATGCGAGATAACCTCAGAGCTCAGAGTTATGTCTCCATGGTAACAACCGTAGATCAGCCTGACAGCTTATGCAAAGATGTAAACATAGCTCAATTTGTGGCTCACTTACAAAGTTACAGGATGAGGAATCAGAAAGCTGTTCTTGTAGAACATCTGTGTAACTGAGAAGCTTTCCACTCAGGTAACAGGGGCAAGCAGTGACAGTCAGCCGTGTGCTTGATTTGAATAAAGTTTTAAATTATCCACAGTGCAGCCCAAACGAATCGCTATTTACAGCTACTCTGTATAACATTTGAAAATGTCGTATTTTGGTGCCCCTCCCCCACTATTAGTATCAAATCCTCACTGTGGCAGACAGCTCACTATGTAGCATTCAAGCCTGTGCTCATTATGCCTTCTGGGACCTAGCTGCCATTTGCACGTCCTTGACGACTTATGAGCTCCCGAGGAAACTGTAGGGACATGTCAAGCCTGTGGGCTGCTACAGTTTACGTGATCATGCTCCCATTGCCTGCGGATGACAGTACCCTGATATTATTATGCCAGGAGACGAAGCATAAAAAATTCTGGCCATGCTATTAATATTGTATTTGCTGTTTGTGTGATTATGGCAAACACGAACATTCAGTCATTATGTTGAATATTCAAGTTTTTATTTATTTTTAAATAAAAACATTAAATGTGTTCTTCTTCTGTGGTAAAGGTAAGTACATCCTTGGTTTAGACACTACCTTTGCCCCCTTCAGCATAAATAACTTCTTGTAGGTGTGTAATTGCTTTCTGCGACTTTCTATGTGAAATTCCTTCAGTTATTGGATGTTAGAGGATGTTGGCTGTGCAGGAATTGGTAGTTGCACAGACTGCGTCACATCCTGAAGAACACTTTGAAATGATGCAGACGCTACCCAGACCCCGGACATCTCCTAAACTGCTTTCGCCACTGTCTTGTTTATCTAAAAGAGCTGGTCTTTGCCTTTATTGCCACTGGTTAACAGTCAGTTTTCTCTGATGCTCTCTTTGAAAAGCAGAAGCTATTTCCTGGCAAGCATTTCATGGAGGTGCATGCACTACCTTACCTGCAAATCCTGTGATGAAATTTTGCAGCTCTGTGAGATTTTAAATTATGGGCAGCATAGTGGTTAGTGAAATCATCTCACTGATTGGCTTGGGCCTCTGTATGTGGAGTTTTTGGGTCGGTTTTGACTCTGGCTTCAGGCGATAGATTGATTGATCCTGGACAAACGAATTTCTTGTAGCCACTTGTAGATTTTTTTATTTTTATAGTAGAACATCCTAAATCTCTGAGGTTTAGTTCCACTACTTGGTACATAATCTGGAAAATTTCAAGGTGAAAATCATGTACCTTATTTTTCCAAATAATTTGTTTATTATATAATTAAGTTTTAAAATAACTTCTAAATATGATGTTTATCTCTCACTGTATCACTTGTATCTATGGCCATTGTTCAAAAAAGAAGAGAAAGATTTGCATGTCAAGTGCACTGCCTCACAAATGTGCTTCTGGAAGAATGGTTACATATTCCCATAAACACAGGCCTATACCTTCTGCAAAACCTTCCCAGAAGACTTGAAGCTGTTATTATTTATTTTGCTGATTTCTTTGTGTGAACATGTTTTTTTTTTTTAGTTATTGAAGAGGGTGGTGTGAAGATGAAGCTGACAGTTGTCGACACTCCGGGCTTCGGAGACCAAATCAATAACGACAACTGGTGAGATTTCCAGCTCCGGCACTGTTAAAGCATCATAAATGTCATAATAACTGCCTTATATCACCGAGGACAAATCTCCACCTTTCATCTTTAAAAACTGTATTCAAGGTTTAGGAGTGAATCAGTGCTCCCTCAAACATGTTTTTTCCTGCCTCGGTGATGTTTTGCTTCTGTTGTATCCACAGCTGGGAGCCCATCTCCAAATACATCAATGAGCAGTATGAGAAGTTCCTGAAGGAGGAGGTCAACATCACCAGAAAGAAGCGAATCCCGGACACCAGGGTGCACTGCTGTCTCTATTTTATCTCCCCAACCGGACACTCGTAAGTTAAGCTTTGGCTGTATGGAAGTAAATCAATCAGACCATCTTTAAGTATCTGATTCTTTAAGGGATGTGGGGTTTTTTAAGTAATCTGTAAATGGTAAATGGCCTGTATTTGTATAGCGCTTTACTTGGTCCTTAAGGACCCCAAAGTGCTTTAGACATTCAGTCATTCACCCATTCACACACACATTCACACACTGTATGCTGCTGCTGCAACCCGTTCTCACTCCCAAAGCGTAACATTTTACGCTAGGTGACAAATCGTCACCATATTACGTTTTCGGCTACCCACCACGTTCCTAAATGACGACCTCGGAAAACAGAGGAAATATGAGAACCGTCTGGACTGAATCTACACATGTTCGCTCTTTTTCTTCAAATCGCTTAGAAACACGCTATTTAACATCATTAAAGTCCTGGTTAAGGTCAGGAATACGGTTATGGTCAGGGCTAGGGATAAGGTTAGGTTTAGGGCTGGAATACAGGGCTGGAACGTCTATTACCGCGGGATCGTCATTGCACTGGATTCCAGCCATAACCCGCTGCGTACCATAAGAACGCCGAAGGTCTCCTTTCGTGTTCCTCAGGAACGCCGCGGGACGTGACAAAACGTCGACATGTTACGCCTCGGGAGTGAGAACGCTCTGGCTGGCTGGTGAGACACACACGCACAAAGCTCACAGTGTTAATGTCTCTTTATTCAAAAAACATTTAATTTCACTTTATCAAAGCCTTAAATTGAGTGTGCTACTTTATATTGCAGACAGCACACACCTCTCTCTCCTTTTCACAATTAGCTCCTGCTGACAAGTGTGAAATTGCTTTCTAAAGAATAAGTGGATACAGTCTTTTGTGTATTACTGCCAGCGTATCTCATCTTTCTTAGCCAGGGTAATTGAGACCGACAGGATGTCTTATGTGCAAGCAAACAAGAGCTGGGACACAACCTTTGTTCAATGATAAGCCCACTTGAAAAAAAAAGATTCTCACTGTAAGTCTTTTGTAATCGCTGCAAGGCCAAGGAAAGGTAATGAGACGTATGAGAAATGACAAATGAATTCCAGACGCCTCCTTCTTTTATTCAGTGTTTATGAGCTTCCACATCTCCTATATCTGCCCTCATGACTCACTGTAATTATTTGTCCTTCTGCTTCAGTCTTCGACAGCTAGATACTGAGTTCATGAAGCGCCTGAGTCACTCGGTCAACATTATTCCCGTCATTGCCAAAGCAGATACACTGACCATTGAGGAGAGACAGGAGTTCAAGCAGAGGGTGAGTTTCACCAATAATCTGACTTCAAAATGTCTTTCTTCATAGATATTTACTGATGAGTGTGCAAAGCTGCTGTAATAAACATTTTATACCAGCAGTGGATCCAAGTTACTAAACTCTACAGCTAAAAAGTTTTCTCAGTGATTTGACTTCTCATCCAGAACCTCAGTGACCTTCAGTGAACTTTTTTCTGATTACTTCATGTTCTCAGGCACTAATTTTTAAGTCTTATTCAATGATCCCAAGGCCAGTAAACACAGAATGTGGGGCGAACTGTTTGCCAGCCACTAGCAATTTGGCCCAGAGACAGTGATTTACCTGTCAAGTCATACACCTGAAAATACCAACAATAAGATAAGATAAGATAAGATAAGATAAGATAAGATAAGATAAGATAAGATAAGATAACCTTTATTAGTCCCACACGTGGGAAATTTGTTTTGTCACAGCAGGAAGTGGACAGTGCAAAAGTTATGAGGCAAAAATTAGAATACAATAAGAATAAATACAGTACACAACTGTACAGAATAGAATAAAATAAAATACTATATACAGTAGAATAAAATAAAATAAATATACAATAAGATAAAAATAGAATACAAATACAAATACTATATACAACTGAGTAAAAATACAACGATGACAGAAAGGATTATTGCACTTAGTATTATTGCATATGTATGGATGTGTGTGCTTGATCAGTTAAAGTCTTTATTATGGAGTCTGACAGCAGTGGGGAGGAAAGACCTGCGAAATCTCTCCGTCCCACACCGTGGGTGCCGCAGTCTCCCACTGAAGGAGCTGCTCAGTGCTGTCACAGTCTGCTGCATGGGGTGGGAGATGTTGTCCATCAGGGATGACAGCTTAGCCGCCGTTCTCCTGTCACTCACCACCTCCACTGGGTCCAGAGGGCATCCTAGAACAGAGCTGGCCCTTCGGATCACCCTGTTCAGTCTCTTCCTGTCCCCAGCAGAGATGCTGCCGCCCCAGCAGACCACACCATAAAAGATAGCAGAAGCCACAACAGAGTCATAGAAGGTCTTCAGGAGTGGGCCCTCCACTCCAAACGACCTGAGTCTCCGCAGCAGGTACAGCCTGCTCTGCCCTTTCCTGTAGAGGGCGTCTGAGTTATGAGTCCAGTCCAGTCTATTGTTCAGATGAACACCAAGGTACCTGTAGCTGTCCACAGCCTCAATGTCCATACCTTGGATGTTCAGTGGTTGCAGTGGAGAATGCTTGTGCCTGCGGAAGTCTACCACCAGCTCCTTGGTTTTACTGGCGTTGATCTGGAGGTAGTTCAGCTGGCACCAGTCCACAAAGTCTTGGGTCAGACCTCTGTACTCCTTGTCGTCCCCATCAGTGATGAGGCCGACTATTGCAGAGTCATCAGAGAACTTCTGCAGGAAGCACTGGGTGGAATTGTGGGAGAAGTCTGCAGTGTAGATGGTGAAGAGGAACGGAGCCAGAACCGTTCCCTGTGGGGCCCCTGTACTGCAGACGACCCTGTCCGACACACAGCCCTGAGTTCTCACATACTGTGGTCGGTCGGTGAGGTAGTCCAGGATCCAGGTAGTGAGGTGATGGTCCACTCCAGAGTTCACCAGCTTGTCCTTTAGAACCGAGGGAAGAATGGTGTTGAAGGCACTGGAGAAATCAAAGAACATGATTCTCACAGTGCTTCCAGCGGTCTCCAGGTGAGCGACGGAACGATGTAGGAGGTGAATGACGGCATCATCCGCTCCAATGCCAGGCTGGTAGGCAAACTGAAGTGGGTCCAGTGATGAGCTTATTAGGCGCCGAAGCTGAGCCAGGACCAACCGCTCCAGGGTCTTCATCAGGTGGGATGTCAGAGCCACCGGCCTGTAGCTGTTGAGGTCCTTGGGGCGTGAAGTCTTTGGCACTGGTACAACACAGGAGGTTTTCCAGAGCTGTGGAACTCTTCCCAACCTCAGGCTCAGGTTGAAGAGGTGCTCCATCACCCCACACAGTTGGTCCGCGCAGGACCTGACGACCCTCGAGCTGATGCCATCTGGACCCGCTGCCTTCTTGCCATTAATCCTCCTCAGTTCCCTCCTAACCTGGGTGGTTGAGAGAGACAGGCTGGAGCCTTGTGTTGAGTGTGTATTGGATGCTGTTGTTGGGGGTGGGGGGGAGTGAGCAGGGTGAATAGAGGAGGTGTGAAGTGTCTGAGGTGGAACAGCAGCAGTGGGGGTGGGTGAGTCTGCAGCCGATGTTGCAGACTGCCTCATGGCTGAGTCAAATCTGTTGAAGAAATGATTCAGTTCATTTGCCCATCTCACATCCCTCCCAGGCAGAGAGTTCTGCTGTTTGTCATCAATCATCAAACCGATTGTTCAGATAGTTTTAAATGTGAAGAAATGCAGTATTTTTACCTGTTCCTGTCCATCCAACGCAACAGAATTAAGAAGGAGTTAAAAAGAACATCTGTGTGCAGATAAACTATTAGTTTAATTTGCTAAGAAATTCAATTCAATTCAGTTTCCCAGATTTCTTGTATGCTTTGCTGATAGTAGTCATCCACCCCAGGATTCGGTGTTTACTCCACTACATTTATTTTAAAGTTTCAGTTACTAATTACATTTCTGACATAGATTTATAATATTAAATATAAATCTACTAATAGATTATTAATCTATGGTAGGTTTATAAATTAAGCTAGCAATGTATGAAATCATTTTCCTGTTTGTAGGCCAGTAAAAATACACAAGGGGCTGGTAAAAGTCTGTCCTGGCTGTTTCCCAGTAGAGAAAAACTGAATGAATTAATTAAAAAAGACTTTTGGTCCTTTGTGCAGTGTTGGGTACCGTTGTGACTAATGTTTTTTTTTTTATTCATTTTTCCTTGCTTTTGTCTGCACTCCAGGTAAGGAAGGAGCTGGAGATGAGCGGGATTGAATTTTACCCACAAAAAGAGTTTGATGATGACATGGAAGACAAGAGTGACAACGATAAAATCAGAGTAAGTCGCTTTTTTGTCTCACGCGATATTTGTGGAGCGATTTTCTTCCTTGGCATTAGAATGAATCTTTGATACTCAGCTTTAACCCAGCCTCTTTCACAAACATGCAGCGAGTCCTCTAAGCAGAATGCCAGGGCACTTGGGCATGTGGTGCATTTGTTTCATCTCATAAACCTCGCGTAGCTCTCTTCGGTACACTGAACCATGTTCAAATGTCTCTGTTCACAGGAGGCGATGCCCTTTGCTGTGGTGGGGAGTGACAAAGAATATCAAGTGAACGGCAAACGGGTTCTGGGGAGGAAGACAGCGTGGGGAATTGTGGAGGGTGAGTCAAACGCTCTCCATGAACGAGTTTCTCTGTTTGGTTTTTTACACAGGACTGATGTTGATGGATTTCTGTCTCTGTTTTTCTGCTTTGTGCAGTTGAAAATCCAAACCATTGTGAGTTTGCTCAGCTGAGTGATTTTCTGATCAGGTAAAACTTTCTTTTAAAGCATTTTTTTAAATAATAATGCAAAAAAAGTGGAATAAAGAAATGAAATAAAACAAAGAAAAAAATCACTTTTCTCTATTAGTAAACTTTCTCAGCATTTTAACAGTAACACAAATGTATTGATCGCCAGTAACTGGTCATTTTATTAGGTACACAGTGCTAGTATTGGGTTGCCCAACACCGTCTGACTGAACTGATGATACAAGGCAGAGTATCCATGCTTTCAGGATGTTAAGGCCAAAATTCTGACTCTAGCATCTGAATGTCACAGCAGAAATCAGTCCTCTTCAGACCAGATGACATTTTTTAATTTTCCATTGTTTTGTAAGCCCCTGCAAACTGCAGCATCAGTTTCCTGTTTCTAGCATTGCTGAAGTGACACCTAGAGTGCTCTTCTGCTGCTGTACCCCATCTGCTTCAAGATTCAGTGTGCTGTGCATTAAGAGATGCTCTTCTGCATACCTGGGTTGTAACAATTATTTAATTGAGTTAATGTTGCATTCCTACCAGCTTGAAGCAGTCTGGCCACTCTCCTCTGTTCTCTGACATCAACAAACCTTTTTCTCTTAGAGAATTTCCACTCACTGGATATTTTCTTGCTTTCAGACTACTCTCTGTAAACTCTAGTTATGATTTCTGATCCTCAATTTGAACTTCTACGTGCCTGGATGCATTGAATTGCTGCCATGTGATTAGCTAATTACCGTATTTCCCGGACTACAAAGCGCACCTGAATATTAGCCGCACAAGCTAAAATCAGGGGAAAATCCTGTTTTGTACATACATTAGCCGCACCTGACTAAAAGCCGCAGGTGTTTCAATATTGACTTATCATATGTAAGAGAATATGCACAAATCGAATTGTCAGGAAAGAGATGGCTGTTTGGAGACACACCACTTTTATTAATATTTTGAAAAACAAGTTATGGGTACATATTTGCATAACTTTTTAGGGTATATGTACAAGTAGCGGTAATTACAAGTACAAAACATGT
Source organism: Aulonocara sp. 'chitande type north' Nkhata Bay (assembly GCF_057382095.1). Lineage (NCBI taxonomy): Eukaryota > Metazoa > Chordata > Actinopteri > Cichliformes > Cichlidae > Aulonocara > Aulonocara sp. 'chitande type north' Nkhata Bay. Next base: position 27,477,564 of record NC_141349.1, on the reverse strand, counting down.
ACTGTGCTTCATAAATGAGTAACAAATGTAGTACATAACAATAACCTAGGGCACACCAGAAAAATAGATTGGACTACCTTTTAGGCTCAGGTGCAGTGACACGGCTTTAACAAGAAGAAAAGTCAGTCATTCACCACCATCTTTCTCTTCTTCCTGCGCACTAAAACCACCAAAGTCCTCTTCTCCAGTGTCGGATACGAACAGGCTCAGGATGGCTACGTCATCCACTCTCAGCTTCTTTCCTTTGTTGTCAGTGTCAGAGTCGAACACCCTCTGAAGGGCCGTGGCGGTGTCCTCCTCTCCATCATGCAGCAGTCCAGCCCTTCGAAATCCGTTGGTGATCATGGATGTTTTTACACTTTTCCACGCTGTCAGATTCCACCGGTGGAGTTGGGCATAACTTGCTTTTCGCACGTTTATCGCCGCACATCATCCACGACTCCCGCTGAACGCATAGCACTACTTTGAAGTTTGTTTTTCGCGCTACTTTTACGGCACTATGTTGCCTGGCGGATGGACATGTGACCAACATACCACTCTTGAACCCGATACTGTGTGTCTGATCACATGCCCTTCCGCCAGGCAACGTAGTGCCGTACAACACCGGAACAAACAAAACAAATCGTCTTACGATATGACAAAAATCATGGACAATCCATAGAAAAGCCGCACCTGACTAAAAGCCGCAGGGTTCAAAGCTGGTGCAAAAAGTAGCGGCTTATAGCCCGACAATTACGGTAGATATTTGTGTTAACAAGCAGTTGAGCAGGTGTACCTAACAACGTGGCCAGTGAGTATAAATTTTATTTAAGTGACCATTTGGTCTCTGAAACGTCAGAAAAACAGTTAAAATTTGTAGGGTGGATTTTTGTTCTGATAAACTGGGATAGTTTAACATCACAGAAAGAGCAAATATTCACATTTAAAATAAATTACATTAATTAATTATAGTTTTATGAAGATGGGTCCTGATCAGCTATTTGATAAAGCGATTAAAGTTATTTCCTCTCTAAAAAAAATTAAAGCATTTTTATTATAATAAATGTGAAATGTTTTCAAAGCGGTTTTTGAATATAAGACTATGCAATTTTCTTTGATTGTGAGAAAACGTTTGTTTCTTGTGTTTGCTGTTGTGGAGGATTTTACCATTTTATTACCACAACACAAGAACAACAATACTGTATTTCAAAACACAGTAACTCTTATCCCTTCCTCTGTCAAATGAACGTACTTAACTAATAACTCGCCCACTCTCTGTATTTACATTCATCTTTTGAAGGTCTCACCTGCAGGATCTGAAGGAAGTCACTCATAACATTCACTATGAAACGTACCGTGCCAAGAGACTGAATGAGAACGGAGGTCTGCACCCCATATCATCCGCTGATACCCAGGAGAGCAACCTGTAGTCAGAGAGAGAGTGAAAACAATGAGTCCAATAGATGAATCTACAAAATACTATAATCCTTATCACCACAGCATTGCTGCATGCGTGGAAAAGAAAATTAATGTGTTAAGAATTGGTGTCATTTAATCCCCAAACTCCACCCATCCTTTTCTTCATATTCTTCCCCACCAAGCATATCAAACCCCTCTGTTACCATTTTCCATTCATCCCAGTGAGTCTTTGGAGGAAAGACATAATGTAAAAGAGACTTAGTGCCGGTAACGTTTTTTCCACTGCCAGCGCCTTTTCTCATTGTTCAGAGTGTACATGGAAAGTGCTCGTGTCTCTCGTGTACGGGAGGCTGATTTTTAAGCCTGTGTGTTGTGTAGCAACTGACAGCCGAGTTTAGACAAACAAAGTGATTTGCTCTAAATATTAAAATCATAATTCCTGTGTAGCAACGGTGCATTAGCCGGCTCTGCGGCTGGCTCTGTTGAAATTGCCGATTTTAAATTCTGAGCAGCAGCTGTTCATTTAAAGGAAGAATCCCAGCGGCTTTACTGTCAAGAGGGTTTAACGAACATTACAAGCTGTGCTGCCTTCTTTAATAACCGAGTCCACGAAGGAAAATAATGAACTTTCTTTTGAGAGTTGCAGCATTAGTCACATGTAAAATGCAGTTTATAAGGAGTCCACATGGTGAGTGACTGCTCGCTGCCGATTCAGTGATTCATGGTAACAAACACAAATTTAGCTGTTCATGCAGATGCAGCTCACCGTGTTTTGTTTCAGCACAGTGCTCATACAGGAAACTGCATCTGTGTTCACTTGCAGCAATGAGCTGTGCTCTTGGAGTTCCACCATGCATATTTTTATCAAGGTTCAGACTGATTTTTGTTAGATGTTTCCTGTTTAAATAGTTGACAGGCAATAGATGCAGGAATTATAACAAATTGCATATACAAGCTTTCCCAGCTGGAATGACTTGTTTTTGGTCTTTGAGAGCCACTACTATCAGTGCAAACGTTGTTTTGTTTAAATATTTTTGGTTGTTGTTTTTTTCTTTATCATTACCATTCATGGCAAGTAGCCATTCAATAAAATATTATATTAAACCCGAAAGAAATCCCATCACTGGTTTGGTCATCGCATCTTTTTTTGCACACAGGAGAGCAGGAGAATTGAAATATTTTTGATATATTTGTATTAATATTCAATTCCTGCTGTGCACCACTTGGTGGCAGCATGCTGCCACATTAAAGAAGTTTAACGGAGCAGCTCCATCTGCCCCAGATGTTCTGACTGCTGAGATTTTTTTCTCAAATATGTCACATCCAGTTCTGATGAAGTTTACTCTTCTGCTGTCAGCAGCAAAGACATTGGGTTTACAAAAAACTTTGATAATATCACCCTTTTCATAATATTATAACATTGCCAAGGGGTTTGCCAGGTTTTCTTCAGGAACTAAATATGATATTCTGCCACAGGCTGTCTGCATTAGAACACAAACTACAAATCTTTTAACATATCTCAATCTTTTTTTAAATCCATTCAGCCTTTTTAATCAATCATATGTATTTGTATGATTTTGAAATCAAGTGTGTGCAACAGTATGGTAGTAGTTGTCCGTGATTTTAGTGCAGTCAGAGGTTTTCGAGCAGAAATCTGAAGCAGTGTTAATGAACCATTGTTCCTGTGTTTGTGTGCATGCTTGTGTTAATATTGCCTGTTTGATTACAGCCAGTCGGTTGACTCATTCCTGCAACTTCACATCCACTAACAGTTACTGTGTTTCTGAATGTGTGATGTGTAAATTTAATTGATATATCATAAGGTAAAGCGCTGCTGTCTTACCCCCCAAACTAAGCTGATGGCCCCCACGCACACACGTATCACCCAGCCCTGTCACTCAGTGAAAACTCGCAATGTACATTTATTTAACAACTTCTCACAAAGTTGCTGTGACACACCGATGTATGATTTCCTGTCTTGTATGGAGTTATTTTTACATTATGTCTTATTATTGTAACTTATTCTTTATTTAATAAAAACACATGATCAAGTTCTTAGAATTTTGTCATGATTTCTCTTCTGAATGTTCACATAACCAACTGTGTGTTGTTGTCTTTGTTGTTTATAATGATGTTACATACTGTGTCAGTGAAGTCCATAATTTATTGGAAAAAGATGCTCTTGTTATAGTTTTAGTGTACACCACCACTGTGGATTGTAAATCAATCAATATGCGATTGACGTGCAGACTTTCAGCTTTAATTTGAGAGGTTTTACAATTTCAGAGGTTAAAAATTAATGGGACAATTGACTCACAAGAAGTTCATGGCCAGGTGCTCCCTTGTTGTTTCATCAGAAATAAAGCAGACATGAAGTCAATTCAAAGTGATTAATTTTTATTTTATAGCTTTTCATTGCAATTTTAAATATGAATCCAAAAATAATCTCAAGTGCAACCGAAGAAGATCATCATTAAACAGAAAAAGACTGAAGAAAAAACTTGGATGAGTGACGACACATTTCTCCTACTGAAAACACTCCGTCCAAATGAAGAGAATCAGCTGTCTAGGATGTCCTTAACTGCAGCGGTCCCCAACCCCCAGGCCTCGAAACGGTACCGGTCCGTGAATCGTTTGGTACCGGGCCGCGAGAGTTGAGGCTCAGGTGTGAAATGTATGGTTTTCAGGGTTTTTATCGGTTTTCAGCGTTATTTTGTTATCGTTTTTATCGTTAACTCGGTTTTCCTGGGTCTTTTCACGTGTGTTATGAATAAATCTCCTTTTTCCGGTACCGGTACTGGTTTTATTTTGTTGTATTTATCCGCCTTAAAGGCCGGTCCGTGAAAATATTGTCGGGCATAAACCGATCCGTGGCGCCAAAAGGGTTGGGGACCGCTGCTTAACTGGATGAGCATCAAGACAACAATATGTATTCTTAAAAAGAATTAACGTACTGAACAGCTCAGCAGTACATGCATGGTGACAAAATTATTTACACCATTAAAAACAATATTATATTATCTAATCAAGTCCAAAACTTGAGGAGGTGTCATTGTCAAACTCTAATATCAACAGACACCTTGAAATAAAGGAGGTTTACAGCAAGGTGCAGACCAATGGTTAAAAAAAAAACATAAAAGCCTTCACAAGTTTGTAAATGAAAATTAAAAAAAATATATTTGGACAGATGAAACCAAGATGAACTACCAGAATGATGCGAAGAGAAAAGTGTGCAAAATGAGAGAAACAGGTCTTAATGAAGCATATCACATCATCTGTCAAACATAGTCGAGGCAGTGTGGCACGGGCATTTGCGGCTTCCAGTTTTTGATCACTAGTAGTTATTTATCATGTGACTGCCAATAGAAGAAGCAAGGACCATACTCTCTGCTGATTCCACCAAATGCTGCAAAACTGACTGCACAGAGCTTTCAAGGATTCAAGAATTCAAGGAAGCTTTATTGTCATTCACATCACATGTTTAAGCCCTGTGTTTTCCTTTGTCTCTGTTGTGATCTTCATCAACCCTCATTTCATGCTGTGTGTTCTGTCTGCCTGCTTAGTTTTTTTGTGTTTTCAGTTTAGTTTCTGTATTCTCAGTTTAGTCAATTTTCTGTTTTGCCATCTAGCAATAAATCTAAGTTTGAGTTGACTTTCTGTCTCCGAGTGTCTGCACATCCTCCTTACCACCACTCCTGCCTGCACACAGCCTTCATGTGACACCCGAGAGTTTCTCAAGGCAAAGAAAAAGGCCAATTCAGTCACCTGATCTGATCTCAGCCAAGCAAAGTGTGGTCTAAGGAGCTTGGAAACGAAAAGCGTCTGGACTTCTTTAAGTTTCATGAAGACGTTTCACCTGGCACAACATAGAAGAGCCACCTCAACGGGACAAGACTCAGCTGTCCATCTGCATCTAAAGGACAAAGGTCAGTCTTTCAAGGACGCCAATGTTCATAATTTGGACAGAGAACACAGATGGTTTGAAAGAGGAGTGAAAGAAGCCATCTATGTCCACTGTGAACGACCATCTTTAAACAGAGGCGCTGATTTACGACACCAACTGTTTGCCATCTATAATCCAGTTTTGAGATCCCTTCTCAGACGCCTTAATGCCCACTCACATCCTGGGCCATCTGACCTCAGGAAATCACATGATAGGGTGGGGGTAGGTTTCACAATGGTTTCACCTGAAACCTTGGCTGATTGTGACCTACACCCGTTTTCACACCTTGGCTCGTGTGATTATGTAGAGGATCAATAGGGGGTCCATGACCCCCTTGGGGGGGACACTCCCATAGGGCTTAAAATCTGGGACTCTCCACCATTTGCTGTTAGAACTAGAATTGAATGTCTACAGACATGTCTTGGTCTCGAGACCACTTTTATGTGGTCTTGGTCTTGTCTTGGTCTCAACGGACTTTTGTCTTGGTCTTGTCCACACGTACCCGGGTATTTTTGAAAACGCAGATTTTTCTATGCGTTTGCACCTTTCGTCCACACGTAAACGGCGTTTTTGGTCACTGAAAACAGAGATTTTTAAAAACTCCGGCCAGGGTGGATATTTTTGAAAACTCCGTTTTTGCATTTACATGTGGACGAGAAAAACAGAGAAAACGCAGAAAACGCAGTGTCAAAGGTGTGCACCTTTTTTGACGTCACACTGTGCGCCACGTTATTGTTTCGGTGAAATGAATTTCTATAATACTGTTACTGTTAATTGTACTCTCTGCAGTGTTTAAATGCTTACATACACACACACAGTTACTGTCCCTCCACACATACGACTCGGTTCTGCTTCTATGCCCCATCCTTGTTTACTATTTCCCACCGAGGCTACTAGACTTCTCATTGGCCAACATTTCTGCATGGTTAGGAATATATCGCCACCTGTTGCTTTGGCATGTTCATAGCAGCGATTTCCTTCATTTCTGCGTTTACGTGTGGACGGGATTAAATAATGTAAATATGATGGTGTATCACAAAAGATTGATATCAAACTGATCACTTGGTTGCGTTACTTGCTCTTTGAGTGAATCAACAAATGGATAAATAAAAAGCCGAACAACATCAATGCTGATTTTTTAGAGAGTCTTAGCTCACATTTCATATTTTCAGTTGTTACCCTCAACAGCTAAACAAACTCTCTAAATCGGTTTCAACTGTGTACTGATGAATACAACAATGGACATAAGGAGCTTCTTCCAAAGAAAAAACTCAGATAGATGTTATTTTATATATTATGCTTTGTATGTTGTTCAGTATATCTATGCAAAACAAGAGGAATTTCAATACACAGCAGTATATTCACAGTTGAAACCAGATATTTACATACACTTTAGGGAGAAAACATAAAAACTTTTTTTTTTTACTGTTAAACCCCCCCCCCCCCCCCCCCCCCCCGTCCCCTTCTGGCTGCCTCTGCCTCAATTTTATCCCACAACTTAGACGTTCACATTACTCACACTCTCATTACACATACATATAGGATCTTGGGGGTGGGCACGATACACGGAATCCAAAGTACCATCAGGGTGTACACCCCACCCCTGGCGTCGTTGCCCACCTCTCAATTTTAAATCCACGTAGACATTGAGGGCTAGCAGGAGGGGCTATGCGCTTACCTGCTGCTCTCTGGCAGGTAGCTCCATGCCCTCCTGGGTTTTAAATGCACCTTAGAACACACATGCATCAACACTACAATGAGCGGGTGGAGGGAGGTTTGGAGTCTTCTCTCACCCCCGTTCTCTGCGACCTGCTGGAGCGGGGGGGCTAGGAGGAGGAGTTGGCCGTCCGACTGCAGTCTGGAGTGTGGGGCCTTCCTGCTGCTGCGGAGTCGGGGCGGTCTGCCTCCCCCCACTGCAGGGAAAAGGGTAACACCACCTGGGTCTGGGTGCAGTTCCCCCCTCCAGGGGCGGGGGCACCTAGACCCGGTTTGTAGAGTACGCTTGGGGAGTGTGATCGTGTGTACAGCGTCTCTTTATGTCTGTATCCACGTTGGTTGAGTGTGGAGTAAGTGCATATGAGCGCATGAGGGTGGGAATGGATGTTTGTATCTGTGTGTGCCTGTATGTCTGTGTCTATATGTCAGGTTGGGTATCAGACGCCACCTCTCTGGGGACATCTCAGGCCCTCCAAGGTTTGGAGGCCTATCTCCCCCCACCACCACTTCCCCTGCCAGTGGCGGACTCCCTCAGACATCGGTGCGTTGGTGGTTCTTTGTGTCCGGGGATGGGCGTCCAGGTACACACCAGCTCACTCCTTGGCGGCCGCTTATCGGGGCCTGGAGCCTGGGCCTCGCTCGGGCCACTTCGGAGGTGGGGTGCCCCCGGCCTCTCGGCCGGGGGCTCGGTTACTCAGGCACGGCTGGCTGCCGGCGGAGCTCACGGGCGCGTCACTACAACTCCCCCTGGCTTCTGCTCCGCGGCTGCTGGGTGAGCCCTCATCTGGGACTCTGCTCAGCTCTTTCTGGGACAGTGGCGCGGCTGCCCCTCTGTTGTTCTTTCTTGGTCTCTTGTGTTCTGGGGGCCTCTGGATGTCTGGAGTTTTGATCTCCTCCATACCTGCTTCATACCCTGGAGGACGGGGCTGTGGCCCCCCCACACCCTCTAGCAGATCATTACTTGAAGGAACCTTTTAAAAAAAACAAAAAAAACAAGCGCGTCCATGCTCACAGGTGTACACACGGGTGATCACACCCACAAACTACACCCTTTTTGGCTCCTACCTCAAAGCACACTGTGTTCTGTTGATCTTATGTGCTGCACAATAATGTTTAATATTTAGTATTTACTGTCATATTCCCATATATCATCGTGATGTTGTTTATTCTATTACTCTTGTTCTCTTCTGCTTGTTTTCTTTTTTCTTTCTCAGCAGGTGATCCAGGTGATTGATATATGCATTTTAAAAAAAAAAAAAAATTTCTGCCCGTTCTGTTGGTTTTTGTCTTTTGCCCTTCTCCCCCGTCCCTCTTCTCAGCTGTTTCTCTTTCCCTCTTTCTTTCTCCCCTTCTTTCCCCCAGTCAAGTCTGTCCCGTATTCAGTAAGTGAAAATAAAATAAACAATAAAAGGTGAATCAAATGGACCATTACGGCAAGGCTGGGATGGTCAATTTGGTAAAGTAAATCCGTTGGGCATCTTTCTTTGCCTTTAGACAACAATTCTGATGGCAAGAGAGCCAAACGGGACAGGCACAAAAAAAAAAAAAAAAAAAAAAAAAAAAAAAGTCTGATAGGTTAGTAGAGTCCATGTGAGTAAATTGGTGGCACACCTGTGGATGCATATAAGGCAAAACACAGAGCCTGTTTCTGTGACATGGGAAAATCAAGAGATGTCAACCAAAACACCAGGAAAAGAACTGTGGAGCTCCATAAGTGTGGCTCAATTTTGAATACAATTTGGTGCCATTTGCAATTAAGAAATACATAAAAATTTCTTTCTTTACTCTTAAAGTTAACAAATATGTTTTTTATATTTATCAATCTAAAAAAATAAACATTTAGTCTGATTTGATGTTACAATTAAAAAAGTGTTTGTGTTTTTATCTGAAGAGTATGTAAATATCTGGTTTCCACTGTATATTTGATGATGTTGGTGTTTGGCTTGATTGTCAGCACAAAGAGGGAGAGAGAGGAACAGAGAGGGAGAGAGAGGAACAGAGAGGGAGAGAGAGGACAGAACAGAGATGGAACAAGAGCAGGTGAGACACACATGTTAGTCAAATGGTTGTTTGCCAAAACTCATCAGAACATGTATCTAGTACCTACTGTAACTTTTTAGATACCATTTGTTACTTTTCAAATTCTACATTTATTAAGTTATGCAGGCTTGTTTGCACAACAAGGCTAATTATATTTTTTAATTATATAAACTTTACTGAATCTAAATAGTGGACTTTGGTAGAATTAAAAAAAATAAGTGTAGTGCAGGTCTATGATGATTTTTAGTGCTAGTATCATCTAGTTTTGATTCTGGTTCTGTTTTGGTTAAATCCTAAGTACTCCTGATTTTGAACTGTTGTAGTCCTGTTTTAATTCCAGATCAGTTCTGGGTCTGGTTGAATTGGGGTTTATTCCCTGTGTCTTGATACAGTCCCGACTTTGTTCTGCCTTGCTGCTTAATTAAAAAAAACTAGTTTAAGGTGTCCTGCATATGTAATTTTTTTTCCCTATATGAAGTCATTCCTTTTTGAACAAAACTCAAAACAGAGCCTATTAATCTTTCAGTCATTTCTACCCTCAATTAATTTCCTTTCGCTGCTCAGCTCTCACACAGTGGTTCAGCTATGCTCCAATCCCTTCATATTGTGGCCAATCACATGCGAGGATATAGGATAATATCATAATATCATTATGTGAAAAACAGAGAGGATGAGAGACGCGACAGTCAAGTGGAGCATGCGTCTGTCCTCTCAGTAAGTGAGTGAGACAGTAGACAGCGGTGAGGAGGGCTGTGCGAAAGCAAAAACACATAAATATGCCTGACACCAGTAAACGTAGCAGAGTCTTGGTCTCGTCTCAACTTGGTCTTGTCTTGGTCTCGATACCCTCTGGTCTTGTCTTGGTCTCAGATTAGGCAGTCTTGACTACAAGTCTAGTTAGAACTGAAGAAGGTTGTCAGATGAGAGGTCTTGAAGAAACTTTATGAAGTTCAGACGCTTTACTTTTCAAGCTCCTTAGACTACGATGACCTGGATGACTGAGAACCTTCGCAGACAAGCAGAGCATGCTTTTTTTCAGTTAATGAAGACAAAACTGAAGGCTGAAACCAGCAACTAAAGGCAGAAGCAACAAAGGCCAAGCAGAGCATTTAAGAGAGGAAATTTGGTATTTGGTGACTTCAGGCAGTGATTGACTTTGAAGTATACAAAATGATCTGTTAAATTATGACATTTAAAAATATAAAAATTATGATATTACAAGGGAACAAGGCTCACCTGGCCTTGAAACTGCTTGTCAATCTATTGTTTAATTATTTGAGCACCTGAAAATGGGAGACTGTGACTGTAATTCTTTACACAATTAATGAAACAATAAAATACTTTTGTTAAACTACTTGAATTAAAGCAGAAAGTCGCCACTTTAGAAACATTTTGACTGATTTGCTGTGGTCGTGTACAGAGGCAAAGGTACAAGAACTGTCTTTGTTCAGCAAATTTTGGACAATTGTGAACCATATACAGTCATGACTTTCGTTTTTGGAATGGCTTCACACGCTTTAAATATTGTATTCAAACACGCTGGTATATATTATACACACACGCACACAGTCTTTGAGCTACAAACAGTCAAACGTTTTAGAACGCCCTAATTTTTCTAGTTATTTATTGCAATTCAAGTCCAATGAATAGCTTGAAATGGTACAAAGGTAAGTGGTGAATTGCCAGAGGTTAAAAAAAAAGGTAAGGTTACCCAAAACTGAAAAATAATGTACATTTCAGAATTATGCAAAAAGGGAACTAAAAATGTATTAATATGTTTAAAACGGTTCTGCAGCAATGGAGGTTGATTAAGCCTTGAAAGCTGGCGCTACTAATTGCTACAGGTGTCCAACTGGATTAATTTTTTTTTTTCCAAAAAACTTTTCTGGATTACTAATAACTAGGGATGGGTATCGTTTAGGTTTTATCCGATACCGGTGCCAAATCGGTACTTTTGAAACGGTGCCGGTGCTCAAACGGTGCTCAAACCAGTGCTTAAAGAATGGAGAACACAAACTTTGTCCAAAAACCTCTCATGTTCAGCTGGTTTTTGTAAAAAGATAACAATGTTAGCCTTTTCTGCAGCTATGGGGCATATATGGTATCACTCTTGGCTGGAAGCAGTGCTTAAACAATGGAAAAAACACAAACTTTATCCAAAAACCTCTCATGTTTAGCCGTTTCCCTCTTTTTCTTTGGTCATTTTAGCCTTTTTGGCCAGGGTGAAGGGAGTATCTGCCATCAAACAAGAAGACAGCTGCATGTAGCTATGACTGTGTTTGCTAATTCACCTTACCTGCATTAATGTAATAACGTGGTTAGCCTACTCAACGTAAATTACACACGAACAACATTAAGCTACTCACGCAGAGAAGAACGGCTGCTGCTGCTGCCATCATCATTTCTGCTACACTGGCAGGGCTAGGGGCCAGGACTCTCCTCTTCGTGTTTCTGGGGATGTTGCTAACTCCGGGTCTGATAACAGGCACCACACCCGCAGTAGATGTGCTCGGTGTGAGGTCTCGCAGCAAGCTATCAAATACAGCGCATTTCTCGGCTTTTAAAAAAAAAACGGTATTCGTCGCCAGGTGTTTCATCGGATTCGAGGTGTTACCTCCTTTGACAGTATCACAGTATCAGCTTAAAGCACTTGTTGCAGGCTGCTGACTTTGCATATTTTGCGTACGTACCTGGACCCGCCTACTATCCTCGGAAACGTAAAATGATTGGCTAGAAGTGTATCACAGCTCAGGAAAAAAAAGCACCGAACTAAAGCACCAAAATGTGCGCTGCTTTTCGGTCTGGTTACTACCGTTTATGTCATGGCACCGGACACCGGTACCCATCCCTACTAATAATCCCCTCTGAATAAAAGCAGTGTTGGAACACACTGTGGTACCATACCCTTGTGAGCATCAATTGAACAGTATTGTACTGCAGAAAGTAGTGTGTTGCTACAAAAATGGTGAGAAAAAGGTAAGTAACAATGGAAGCGAGACAGACCATCACAACACTTAGGTCTTGTGTAGGTCTTTCCTACAGAGAAATTACAAAGAAAGTCAAGTTGTCAACTTCCCTCACCATCAAAAGACACTCGGAAACTGCAGCAAACTCTGACAGGAAGAGGTCTGGCAGACCCAAAGCCACAAATGAATCCTGCCGGAGGTGAACGAGGGTCCATGCCTGCCGGAGGTGGACGAGGTGCGCGAGGACCTGCTCCTGCTGGAGATGGAGGAGCTGTGTGAGGGTCCGTGCCTGCCGGCGGTGGAGAAGGGGCCGCGCGAGTGACTGCTCCAGCCGGGAGTGGTAGTGGTGGAGGGGTGGCACACAGGGTCGCTCCAGCCAGGAGCAGGGGAGCCTGCTCGACCGGAGCCCGAGGGCGAGGCATGCGACAGCCCCCCCAAGCCAAGTCTGGCTTGCTGGCGAGACCAGCTTCATCTTCATCAGAGGCCGGTGCGCCAGTTGATCCTGCACGCCGGACGTCGGTCCAGCCACCTGTGAGCTGGGGCTCACGACCGAGTCTGCCGTGCCACGTCCACCTGCCACGCAGCCGACCTACGGACCAGCTTCGCCGTCACTGCTGGATACGCGTTTGGCCTCCTGAATGGACACATCCCTGTCGCTGGGCCGGGGACCGGGGGCACCGACGGTCTGGGGTGATTCCCTCTCCTGCTCGTGCACGGGGGAGTAAGTTCGGACGGATGGCTCCCCGGCCTCAGTTGGGCGATGGGGGTATGTGGCGGGTGTGGTTGTGGCGCGGTTGCAGTAGAAGCAGACCCACCGGAGCTGCATCGGCTCATCACGCCGCCTGAGTGTGTGGGTGATGTGTGCGGCTTGTAGTGGGAGAGCTGCAGCCAAGTGTGTGAAATAATAATAAAACTTTTGACCGGTAGTGTATAAACCAAATTATGACAGTATTAAAATCACCAATCATATGGTGCAGTTTTCTGACACTTGATACTTGTGGATCACTGTGTTGCAGAGTGGGCCCTCTGAGGATCAGGCTTGTTGGAGCATATTCAGGGCCATTATTTATACATCAGGGAAACCAAACAACCTCTGGCTAAGCGGATGGTACAACACAGAAAGCTAACTCGTCAGGGCAGGACTTCGCAGCCTAATAACGCCTACAGGCCAGTGGCCACTCTTTCAATGACGGGAATGCTGGTTTGAGCAGGAATTTGAGGAGGGATTTGTGAAAAGGCCAAGACGATCTCTGAATAGAGATTGACAGACCACGTGACTTTCGCGCATTGCATACCGCATTTGCAGCACCGCAAAACGTTCATTCTCCGGTTCCAATACCTTCTTGCTTTTTCTTTGCCCCCCAAAAAAGGTATGTACAAAACGAAGGAGAACAATGCCGGTCCATACAAAGACAGACTTGATGAAAAGTCAAAGAAAAGATACGAGGAAAAAAATCAAAGGAGTGAAAGGGTTAGACCCTTACGAGCACACATAGTGGACAAAATACCTTAGCGTGCTGCCCAACTTTCACCACGCTCATATTTATAATTATACGGTTCTTGGAGTGAGTGCATACATTCATGAAGTTCAGGTCACTGCAACAAGCCCAGGTACAGTTTACTGACAGATGGGTACAGGACCTTGAAATGCACCGTGTAGAATGAAAGACCATCGTACGAACAAACGTAAGTTTACCAGTGTCACAAATCGTCTTCCTAAATACACATTCGTTAACCATTTATTAATAGGACCTTTGAGCTCAACTGTAATTAATTAGTAGTGGAAATAATTTCTGGTACGCATTACAGAAATGTAGCAGTGACAATAATATTGTATGCTGTAATCGTACTGGGCAATTAGTGATACAAAAAAAACTGTTTTATACTGTGAATAAAAGTATATGTTTTTGTCAATGTACCATGGTAAAAACAGAAGCGAAACGCAATATTGTGTCAGGACAATTCACTATTTATGCACAATAAACAAAGGAGCATAGCGCGACAATTTCTGTTCAGCGCCAGACTTGCTTGTAAACTATATCAACAATTATGTTAAGAAAAATGACGTATTAACTACTACAAAACACTTACCTTTGTGGGAATGCTTGGAGCAGACTAACATGTGAGCTGGAGTGTTCTGGGATGTTATATTTGGTCTTCGAATGGCTGCAATCCAGGCCATCCGTCGCCTCTTTGTTACTTCGGAAACATGGCTCGAACAATTTCTCTTCAACGACATAATCTGACAACAACTGATCTCTTTACCCGTCGGCTTCCCGTGGCTGTCATGCGACCGGCTATTGCAGTTAATAATACAACAGCTTCTTGCCATTTTTTGTGTTTCTTTTTATCACTGTGTAACTGATTTCAATTGAAAGCCTGCGTGCGCTAGTACCTCTTGCCACGAGTTCCCAGAATCCTTTGCGGTTTTACCCCTGAATGACGTCACATTTTCAATCTCTATTGAGGAAGGGGCCAAAGGGTACATCTTACACCATCTTACGCTGCTGTGATTGGTACTCATGACCATTAGTCAATGGTCATAACAATTTGCATATTAACACCAGCCGGTCAGGCTTCTACCTTTCTACCTTTAAAAACCCACCTTCCAGCCAAATGGCTGGTAGGCTTTTAGCTAGGCTTTAGCTTCAGCCAAGTGGAAGCTAAATTGGCTAGTCATTCATATGTAATTTAGGTTGTTACCTGGGAATTCTGGAGGGGAGTGGGGGTGTGTGAATGAGGGGGTGGGGGAGCTGCTAAAAGCTGTGAACTTCCTTTTGTGTTCGTCTTGATGCATTCTCAATCATCCAGGGAAATAAATCTCCAAAAGTCACCAACTTGGAGTGTTTCAGTTTGCCATCTTAGGGAGAAATCAACACACATGGGTGTATGTCCTTTGTTGCTGAGATTTATTGATAAAAACAGTACAAAAAACCAACCATTTGTACACATATTTACAAATAATAATAAAAAGTGAGTGAGTACATTTCAACATTTTCAGCAATCACTCACAATCCTGGCACTGCCATGGTATCTGTAGTCTGCATTTACCACATGTGTATCTGTAGCAGTGAACACATCGCACAGTGGCATGATTGTTCTTGCATTTGTGTTTGACCTGACACATGGCTCTTTTTCCAAGGCTAGGTGTGGAGGGTTGTGTCCAAAGCAACTGTTCTTTTCTTGCCTTCTTCCCAGCTACATGAGAGTGGTCTGATTGATGCCACAATGGACCATTGATCAGTGGTCCATTGTGATTATGCTTTATTATACCAGTGGTCTGATTGATGCCACAATGGACCACTGATCAGTATTATTTAGTATTTATTTAGTATTTATTTATTTATTGTCATTGTCAAGAACAATGAAATTGCGTTTGGGGCTTCCATACAACCCAAAAAAAAGAAGAAAATAATAAATACCCCTTAAAACCCAAGTGTACATATTTAACCCAGTGTGACTCCAATGCAATAAGACAATCCTTAGCAATAATGTTCGTAGAAATTCAGACAAAGACCTGAGAAACATGACAAAATACAACAATGCAACCCATTCAATATTATTGTACTGTGAGATATGATATCAGATATGATAGTTATCTATTTAAGAAAGAGGGGGGGGCAGGAGGGGGAAGAGAATAAAGATATGATGCACCAATGCAGACCAGTTCATTGCTATTAAGAAGTTGGATATGGTTATTGTCCGTGAGAGGGGGGCAGAGAGTTCAGGAGCCTCACAGCCTGTGGATACAGGCTGTTGGCCAGTCTGGATGTTCTGGCCTGTATAGACCTGTACCTTCTCCCTGAGGGCAGCAGATGGAAAAGGTGGCGCGCAGGGTGATGTTGGTCCCGCAGGATACTGTGCACCCTCCTCAGACAGCGAGTGGGGAAGATATTACTGATCTCTGGCAGACTTGTTCCAATAATTCTGCCAGCTTCTTTCACCACCCGCTGGAGTGCTTGCTGATCGGCCTTGGTGCAGCTGGGGAACCACACTAGAAATCCATACGTCAGAACGCTGCTGATGGCACAGTTGTAGAAGTTCAACATCAGAGATCTGGGAATGTGTGCGCTCCGCAGTCTCCTCAGGTAGTAGAGGCGCTGTTGGGCCTTCCGTACAACTGAGGTGATATGGTTGCCCCAGGACAGGTCCTCGGTCACAGTTACCCCCAAGAATTTAAAACTGCTCACCCTCTCCACCGCCTCACTGCCAATGAAGAGAGGCAGATGGTTGTTATGACCCCTCTTCCGGAAATCTACAATGATCTCCTTGGTCTTTTTGGTGTTTAAGACCAAGTTATTGTCGTGGCACCATGACTCTAGTTGTTGCACCTCTGTCCTATAGTTTGTCTCATCATTGTTGGATATAAGTCCGAGAACTGTAGTGTCATCTGCAAACTTAACAATGAGATTGGACGCGCAGGAGGAAATACAGTCATGGGTGAAGAGAGTGTATAGCAGAGGGCTCAGAACACACCCCTGAGGGGCACCGGTGTTGACCACAAGGGTGGAAGAGGTGTTCTTACCCACTCTGACACTCTGTCTACGGTTAGTGAGGAAGTCCACAATCCAGTTGCACAGAGAGGAGTTAAGTCCCAGTTGGTGGAGTTTGGGACGGAGTTTGTATGGCCGGATGGTATTAAAAGCCGAGCTGTAGTCTACAAAGAGGAGCCGTGCATAGGTGTTCCTGTGTTCCAAGTGCTTCAGTAATGTGTGCAGCACTGTGGCGATCGCATCCTCGGTTGACCGGTTCTCCCTGTATGCAAACTGGTGCGAGTCCAGGGATGGTGGAAAAGCAGCTCTGATGTGTTTAATGACCAGTCTCTCCAGGCATTTGGCGGGAATGGGGGTGAGTGCCACAGGTCTGAAATCGTTCAGACATGTGACATTTGACTGTTTTGGGATGGGAACGATGGTTGCTGCTTTGAAACAGGATGGTACCAGTGAACAGGACAACGAGGTGTTATATATAGAGGTGAAGACGTCCGCCAGGTCCGCAGCACAGTCTTTTAGCACCCGGCCCAGCACTCCATCCGGCCCGGCCGCCTTCCTGGTGTTAATGCTCCGGAACACACGCCTCAGCTCATGAGTGCTCAGGACCGGAGCAGGGTCGGTTGAGGGGAGAGGGGACAGGACAGGGTCGGTGTTCTCCCTGTCAAAACGGGCATAAAAGAGATTTAGATCCTCAGCCAGAGTAGAACTGTCGGCTGAGGGTGATGGTGTTCTTCTTTTGTAGTCCGTGATAGCCCTGATGCCCTCCCAGACCTGCCTTGGGTTTGTGTTGTTCTCAAACCTGGCCTCGATACGCCTCCTGTGCTGCTGCTTGGCAGTCTTGATGCCTCTTCTCAGGTTGGCCCTGGCAGCACTGTATGCCTCCTGGTCCCCGGATTTGAAAGCGTTGTTCCTTGTTCGAATAAGTTGTTGAACTCCGTGTGTCATCCAGGGTGGATTATTAAGGAACACACGGAATCGTTTCCAAGTTGTTACATTGTCCACACAGAAACAGATGTAGTCCAAGACAGTGGAGGTATAACTGTCCAATGCGACACGATTGTCAGTGTCCTGCACCTTGAATACATCCCAGTCTGTGCAGTGGAAACAGTCCTGAAGCATCGGAATAGCATCCTGCGGCCATGTTCTCACGGTTTTGGTTGTAATCCCAGTGCTCTTGATCTTTTGTGTGTATATTGGGTGTAGCAGAAGGGAGAGATGGTCTGACAGACCCAGGTGGGGATAAGCCTGGGCTCTGTACGCATTCGCCATGTTGGTGTACACCTGGTCCAACGTTCTATCTCCTCTGGTAGCACACTTCACATTACGGTGGAAATTGTGAAGTACAGATTTCAGGTCCGCGTGGTTAAAATCCCCAGCCGCAATAAAGACACTGTCCGGGTGTGCTACCAGGCTGTTATTGATGCTGCTGCTCAATTGTGCTAACGGTAGCTTAGCATTAGCATCTGGTGGAATGTAAACAGCGCAGATGTAAACGGCAGAAAATTCCCGAGGGAGATAGAATGGACGGCACTTTAACACCAACAGTTCTACCTCTGTACTGCACAGTTTTTCCGTTACCGTGACGTTCGTGCACCAAAGGTTGTTAATATAGATGCACAGCCCCCCGCCAGTCTTCTTACCCGAGTCAGTGGTCCATTGTGGCATCAATCAGACCACTGGTATAATAAAAGCATATTTATCAAAGACCAGTGGTCTGATATCATCACCGTTGATGAACAGCTTTTCCCATCAAAGACTCGGTGCTGTTTCCTGCAGTATATTGCAAGTAAACCTGACAAGTTTGGGATCAAGTTTTGGGTGGCTTGCGACCTAAAATCCAAGTACATTTGCAATGTCTTCCCATATCTTGGCAAGGACCCCAATCGTCCCACTGGGGAGAGACTTTCTGAAAATGTAGTAATGAACTCGCTCACTTTTTATTATTATTTGTAAATATGTGTACAAATGGTTGGTTTTTTGTACTGTTTTTATCAATAAATCTCAGCAACAAAGGACATACACCCATGTGTGTTGATTTCTCCCTAAGATGGCAAACTGAAACACTCCAAGTTGGTGACTTTTGGAGATTTATTTCCCTGGATGATTGAGAATGCATCAAGACGAACACAAAAGGAAGTTCACAGCTTTTAGCAGCTCCCCCCCCGACAAACAAAGAGGCAGTTGGCAGTTAGAAATTAGCAATCATTCACACACACCCACTCCCCTCCAGAATTCTCAGGTAACAACCTAATTTACATATGAATGACTAGCCAATTTAGCTTCCACTTGGCTGAAGCTAAAGCCTAGCTAAAAGCCATTTGGCTGGTAGGCGGGTTTTAAAGGTAGGTTTTAAAGGTAGAAAAGCCAACTGGCTGCTCTCGGGGGCTCTAAGTGATCATGAAACTGACCTTACAGCCCATTGTTAGTCAGTGGTGCTAGTTCTGCTCATTATGCAAATGTACTGTTTATAAGGTTAGGGCAGGGGTGTCGAACTCCAGGCCTCGAGGGCCGGTGTCCTGCAGGTTTTAGATATCACCTTGGGTCAAATCACCTGAATCAAATGATTAGTTCATTACCAGCCCTCTGGAGAACTTCGAGACATGTTGATCAGGTAATTTAGCCATTTAAATCAGCTGTGTTGGATCAAGGACACATCCAAAACCTGCAGGACACCGGCCCTCGAGGCCTGGAGTTCGACACCTGTGGGTTAGGGAAACATGCAGTCAGCTGAGATTGAAGAAGTCCCCTCTATGAGTGACGAAACATTTCTCCCACTAAAAACGCTATGTCCGGATGAACACAATCAGCGTTTTGGGAGCTTTAGTGAAGGTTGCAAATTATTTTCTTATGGTTGCTGACAGTGGACTCTTATCTGTACTTGTCCTGATAGACCTCAGCTCAGCATTTGATGTTGACCATAATATTTTATTACAGCGAATAGAGCATGCTGTAGGAATTAAAGGTACTGTATTGCCATGGTTTGAATCATACCTACCTAACAGACTCCAATTTGTTCATCTAATCGGAGAGTCCTCTACACATACTCCAAATTAATTATGGAGTTCCACAGGGTTCCATGCTAGGACCACTTCTGTTCACATTATACATGCTTCCCTTAGTCACTATCATTAAAAGACATAGCATACATTTTCATTGCTATGCAGATGACACCCAGCTTTATCGTCCCATGAATCTACGTAGATAAGACACACCAATTAAATTGCAGGAATGTCTTAAAGACATAAAGACCTGCTTCTAAATTCTAGATTATAGATACCTGGGGAGCATTACCTTGGCCTCCAGTAACCCTGCGAGGGATTTACCAGGATGTGTCCTTCACTGTGTATGTTAAACAAATATGAATGACTTTCATGCATTGTGCACAATAGCTCTAAAATTAGAAGCTGAAGCTTCCAGGGCCCTCTTCTGTGGAACCTGATCCCAGTTTAGATTTGGGAGACAGACACTTCTCTATTTTTAGGATTAGCTTTAAAACTTAATTTTTTGACAAAGCTTATGGTTAGGGCTGGATCAGGTACCCTGAATCCTCCCTTAGTTATGCTGCAATAGGGCTAGGCTACTCAGGGGTTCCCATGAGGCACTGATTGTTAACTTACTTAACTCACTTTTTTTCACTATGTGTTTAGATACCCCTTTGAATTTTTGCATTAGTCATTATTCATCTCCGAATCTCTTTCATAGCGTTTCTTATCCTGTCTTCCTGCCTTCACTGACCACTGGTCACGAGAGATGGCTGCCCTTCCCTGAGCCTGTTTCTACCAGGGGTTTTTATTCCTGTTCAAAGGGAGTTTTTCCTTCCCACTGTTGCCAAGTGCTTGTTTACAGGGGGTCATTAGATTGTTGTGAGTTTTTTCTGTATTATTGTAGGGTCTTTATCATATACTATAAAGTGCCTCAGTTTGACAGTTGTTGTGATTTAGAGTAACATAAATAAAACTTGTTGAAATTGTTTTACGGAGGGGAGCATGGCAGTTCTGGAAGAGGCTGCTGCAGCAGGAGGAGTTTTTCCGACAATGTTTGAGTGTATGCAAATTAGCATTAGATAACCAGCATCACATGTTGCCTGTTTGAATGCTGGGGCTGATTACAATGCAGTTACAACATGGTGTAAAAGAATATCCAACCTCACTTGTTTGTGGGCTGCAGGCTTATCACTTACAAAGCAAAATATAAATGGCAGTGAGAATATCTGTAAACAATAAGAAACAAATGGTTCCAAAAATGTTTTAAAAAGTATGCCTCAGGCTACATTAAACCTCAGTGAGGTCTTAAGAAGTTCACCTGTTTTTCCTTGTTTTCTCCTTTCAATAACATTGATTATGCTTGGGTTTGCAAGCATGCACAACTTCCAGTCATAGCATTACGGCCATATTGACAGCATTGATATCACTTTTCCACAAAAACATGTGCTGAGTCATCTTGTATCAGTAATGTCACTGCATTAATGTGTGTGGAGAAGCCCAATTGGTTTTAGAGCATTTGTGCTCCACTGAGACACCTGTAAAAAGGCATGGCCATACATCAAATAGAGTGCTGAGCATTTCTGCACTCCTGCAAGCATGCTAATTAAAAAGCAAAAAAAAAACACAAGACAAACCTCCCTTATGCAAGTGAGAAAGAAGCTGCGTTGAGAGTGCTTTACCACACAGTACAAACATCTGGACTTTTCTGTTTCACTTTTATTTTACAGTCAGTATATATGTGTGTGTAAAGCTTGCAGAGGCAGGAAGAGCTTTTAAAAGACACACAAAAGTAAATCAATCTGCGCATAAATGTGGACATACAACTCAAGTCAATGGAAGTCCTCTTCTGACCACTTGCACATGTGTGTATTTACCATTGACCTCAGTCATGTAGCCAGCACACCATAACTTGTGGTTTAAAGCTTTACATGCAGGACCATTACATGTGGCAACTGTTGGGTTTCCAGCTATGACTCAACAACTTTACAGCAATGCAGTTGTAGCCAGATGGGCTACTCGCCTTCCGTTGTTTTTCTTCTCTCATTCTCTCTCTCTCTCGCTCGCTCTACCACCCTCGCTCTCTTTCCACTGCACTCGCTCCTTGTATCAGGTGATCGGGTTAATTGGGAACCCACCTGCACATTGATTGCAGGGTGGCGCTAGCCTGTATAAAGCTAAGCCGATGTCTTGTTGGATTAATTCCTCCCGAGCTTCTGGTACGATACAGCAGTAAATGCTGGCGTACTGCGACGGACTGATCAGCAAGAGCCGATTATATGACAGCTACAGGTATGCTCTCGCTTAACCTTGGATTCCCTCCGAATACTGGAATTGGTGTTAATATCCTTTTCCGGCCTGTTGTAGCGCAGCAGTCTGTTTAATTCTGCCATTGCGGAGAGAGGTGTTCGTGGTATCTCCACCAATGAGAGTATAGTGCCTCCGGTCCTGGGGTAAGCTGTTAGAACTACTTTTATTAGCCTTCATAGCTATAAGAGTTTAAGGTTACACTTATCTGTTTCAGGGTTCACTGCTGTACTCACCTCTCCATGGTAAATTGTCCAACCTAAATTGGAAGAGTGGACTGCCTTCTCAGCTGCTGTTGTGAACTCCTCCTTGGTGGAGTCTGCTGTCTTGTCTTGTTTTGTCTTATCTTGTTTTTATTAAGTAGGCTTACCTTTTTTGGGTTCGCCTGGTGTTTTATTTTACCCTGGACTGTTGTTCGTACCCATACTTCTGTGATCGGGCTGAAGTGATCCTCTGCCCGAGTGTCGTGCTGGGACTCTAAATCGCCTGGGTGGCCGGTCTCAGCCGGTGGGGAGCCAGACCGGCCTACGCCTGAGAATAATTATTACCAGCACGAGTGGTAGTTTGACCCATGGGGAATAAGCCTTTCCCATGTGTATGTGTGTGTGTGGGTGTGCGTGTGATTTCTTTTATTAAAGTTATTAAAGTGTGTTTTAGTCTTTTTATGATTTGTAGCGAGCCTGACGCTCAGTGTCCTTTTATTCTTTTAACATACTTTTCTGTGTTTTATTTCAGTGAAGGAGGACGAGCCAGTGGCCCTGGGACCTCAGGTGGTGGGTCGTTTTCACACTTTCTTTTGTACAGCACTGGGTGGTCTGCAGTGATTCTTGTGGTGTGATTTTCTTTTGGTTCCACGGCTGCTGGTAAGTCCAAGTTCCACGATTGTTTATTTTTACTGTAGGACACTGTCAATAATGACGCTACATCTTGACTTTTAATATTTTATTTATAAAATATTATTTATAATATTTTATTCATTTCTATAAATAAAACTGTTTTAATATTGGAAGCCAACCTGCCTCAGTGTGCATCCTTGAATCTGTGCGGTCTTCTTTTATTCCTTTTCTTTATTTTTCTTAAATATATTTCCTGGGGGTGTAATTCCCCTAGGTGGCGTTGTCAAGTTTATTTATTTTGTTCATAACCCCGCCGACCACTTGGTCACACAGTGAAAAGGCAGGAGGTTGTTTTTTTTTTTTGTCCCTTACTGCCCACACTACTTGGCTCCCTGCAATTTTCCCCCAAATTAAAGTCAAGCTAAACGGTAGCACCTTTAATACAGTTGAGAGCAAATATATACAGATGATCAAAAAATATTTCCAATGAAGAGGAAAAACTGCACAAGGACATTATTATGAACAACAGAGTGGTTAAATTAAAATTTACGTACACCTGAATGCAGTTAAGAAACTATTTGATCATACCATTCATCTGTCCATTACCACTTATCCACTCCAGGGGCGCAGCGAGAGGGACTAGAGGCTATTCTTGTCTCTCTGTGTGAGTAGAGACACCATGAATGATGGGAAGTTCCATGTGTAAGGAACCCAGGGGGTCTCCCACACAAACTTCTGCATAGCAAGGTAAACACGTGTCTCTTCTCTTTTCCTGCTGGAGATCATGTAGGAGCCCCAGCTTGTTTAGGTTAGAAGAAATGCATGAACCATGTGGAATACTTTGTCTTTGGCCTCCAGTGCCTCATCTGCATGATTTGAGCAAGTGGGAAAATAAAAACATGTGTCCCTCAGGTGTTGCCTGTGCTCAGTTGCAGGGTTTCCTCCTTCCTTTTCCTGTAACTACATGAGGTCGTAATATTCACTAAACGATGCCAGAGGTATTAAGAGATCAGTAGAGAAACCTGAAATACTGATCTTCAGGGAAGTCAGTGTGAGTCACGGGTGTAACCAAGTCAGTGGTGTTTTGGCCATGCCTTTCCCCGAGGCTAAATGGGCAGTATCAAAAAGCAAGAGGATAGGTTCTGCTGTCCTGCAAACCTCATTCAACAATCTGACAGGGCTCTCTATGATCAGGAGGCCTCATGCAATTTCTAAACTGGTAAGCTATCAATACTAGTGTGCAAACGATGATCCTTTGCTCACTGTAAATGTGCTTTTAGAGCTATCCGGTCGTTAAGTGATGACGTGATGAATCCTACTTCCGGGCCTAAAGTAGTCTGCGTATAATATGGCTTTTGTGTTGTTAACATGTTTAATGTTATGTATTTTCTTCTATTTAATCTCAAAGCTCCTAAAACAGTCAGTGATCACTGTTGACCTCCCTCGGCTTTTATTACCGCTAAGCTCAGTTTTTAAAACCTTAGGATGTAACTACAGCCCAGCCCATGCAGCAGTATATGAATGACTAACCTTGTATTGTGGATGGATTATCTCAGTTGTTCTCCTGGCTGAAGTTTGGTCCTTTTACAGCATCCTGCCATTCGATTACATTTGTTCCTGACCACCGAGAGCACTCACGTTAACTTTTATCGAATGGAAAAAAAGTTAGCTTGTTTATATTATGCTAACATAGCTGTGTCGCTAGCGGTCACGTAGCACATCATTATATACCAGCTAGCCAAACTTCAGTAACCCTACAAACGTCACTGCTGTTTAGTTTTCTGTCTTCATTTATGTTGGAAGTGATAACAGAGCTGTACGTTTTAATTTGTTTCCAAAACCCCGCAGTCAGGACATGCTATATTGTATTTAGATAGAAGCTAGCGAGCTAACTTCCTGCTAACTTCTAACTCCGTTAAATGTCCTAAATTCCGTTTTCATGGATGCCTGGATGTTAAACTCAATTGTTACACCTGGTAGAGCAGAACGCTGATCATTTTATTAAAGACTTTAGACAGTTTCTCAACTCTCAGTAATGCCATAGTGATCGTGGCATCACTATGGCATTATGGCACAGCGGTGGCTCTGGGAAAATGTGTATTCCCCAACTCTTTAATAATAATAATGGATTGGATTTATATAGCGCTTTTCAAGGCACCCAAAGCGCTTTACAATGCCACTATTCACTCTCACATTCACACACTGGTGGAGGCAAGCTACAGTTATAGCCACAGCTGCCCTGGGGCAGACTGACAGAAGCGAGGCCTACACCAGTAGGCGGTAGGGTACAGTATCTTGCCCAAGGACACAACGACCAGGACAGAGAGCCCGGGGATCGAGCCCGGGGTTACAGATGCACTTCCCAACCCCCTGAGCCACGGTCAGCCAGTGATTTTTGGATATTGCTGGCTATCATTGGGTAAAAATCAGTTGCAAAGAAGGCACTCCACCAAAAACTTTCTAGTTATTGTTTTGGTTGCTAGCAGATTGGCATGGTTTCTGTAGTTTTCCATGATTCCATGCAACTGATTGGGAAATACTTATTTTTCCTACACAACTGATGGTTGCCAGAGGATCATGGACGGGTCTCTAGGTGACTGGAGCCTACATTGTCAACATAATTTTCATGTGTCAAAAATTTGAAATTATTAAATGTCATGTGGTTAGCGATTATGTCTGCAAAACTTCAACAGAACTCAAACAGCTTTGTCTACCTCACAATTTATGACAATCTCCTGAAAATCTGAAAGTTTTATTTCTTTAACTGTTCCAGGCATCATCATGGGAATGTGAGGTGTTTGGACAATAATATTTGTGAAGTCAGTGAGCTGCTTAAGACCCAAAGGGAACATCATGAGTGTGGTTTGATGTGTTGCAGTGAGATGTTGCCACGGTTATTTAACTGTACCTAGCTTCAGGACTTTGAGGTGGACAGTTAATCTTAGCAGTAAGGAGATCGCACTAGTTATGGCTGAAAGTAGGGACATCCTGGACATAAAGCTGTGAAGGAGCATCATTGCCATTGCTGTTTGAATCCAGTTTGAATAACTGTAATTTCCTAATCCCTCCATTGACGGACGCAGATGTAATCCAGATGACTGTGAATAAATGAATAATGTGACCCATATTCAGCACTAGGCATGCACCTGAACCAATATTTAACATGTTAGATGAGGCAACATGAAAGGTTTAGCAAATTTCCCCATTCTATTAGGGAACAGCACAGTTGAGTTGATATTTTGGTTTTCTGGTCTACCAGTATTTTTTCTCAATGAATCGTTATGCAACTTGGCACAACCTTGTCCCTGTGTATGAGCCCTTAGTGCATGAGCCCTTAGTGCGCAGGGAGCCACCAGCCACCCGCACAGTACAGAGATGGTCGGAGGAGAGCGAGGAGGCTCTTAAGGATTGTTTTGAGTCGACTGTGTGGGAGGTGATCTGTGACGACCACGGAGAGGACATCAACAGCCTTAACTGCATAACTGCATAACTGATTATATTAATTTCTGTGTGGATAACACCGTACCTACCAGGACTGTACAGTGTTTCTCCAACAGCAAACCTTGGATTACCCCAGAAATTAAAGCTGTCCTCAAGCAGAAGAGGAGGGCCTTCAAATCCAAAGACAAAGAGGAGTTGAAAAGGGTGCAGAGAGAGTTGAGGGGACTGATAAGGAATGGGAAGGACAGCTACAGGCAAAAGATGGAGAACCAGCTTCAACAAAACAACGTTGGTGAAGTCTGGAGAGGCCTCAGAACCATCTCAGGCCACAAACATCAGAACTCTCTGCCTGGGAGGGATGTGAGGTGGGCAAATGAACTGAATTATTTCTTCAACAGATTTCATTCAGCCATGAGGCAGTCTCCAACATCGGCTGCAGACTCACCCACCCCCACTGCTGCTGTTCCACCTCTGACACCTCAGACACTTCACACCTCCTCTATTCACCCTGCTCACTCCTCCCCACCCCCAACAACAGCATCCAATACACACTCAACACAAGGCTCCAGCCTGTCTCTCTCAACCACCCAGGTTAGGAGGGAACTGAGGAGGATTAATGGCAAGAAGGCAGCGGGCCCAGATGACATCAGCTCGAGGGTCGTCAGGTCCTGCGCGGATCAACTGTGTGGGGTGATGGAGCACCTCTTCAACCTGAGCCTGAGGCTGGGAAGAGTCCCACAGCTCTGGAAAACCTCCTGTGTTGTACCAGTGCCAAAGACTTCACGCCCCAAGGACCTCAACAGCTACAGGCCGGTGGCTCTGACATCCCACCTGATGAAGACCCTGGAGCGGTTGGTCCTGGCTCAGCTTCGGCGCCTAACAAGCTCATCACTGGACCCACTTCAGTTTGCCTACCAGCCTGGCATTGGAGCGGATGATGCCGTCATTCACCTCCTACATCGTTCCGTCGCTCACCTGGAGACCGCTGGAAGCACTGTGAGAATCATGTTCTTTGATTTCTCCAGTGCCTTCAACACTATTCTTCCCTTGGTTCTGAAGGACAAGCTGGAGAACTCTGGAGTGGACCATCACCTCACTACCTGGATTTTGGACTACCTCACCGACCGACCACAGTATGTGAGAACTCAGGGCTGTGTGTCGGACAGGGTCGTCTGCAGTACGGGGGCCCCACAGGGAACGGTTCTGGCTCCGTTCCTCTTCACCATCTACACTGCAGACGTCTCCCACAATTCCACCCAGTGCTTCCTGCAGAAGTTCTCTGATGACTCTGCAATAGTCGGCCTCCTCACTGATGGGGACGACAAGGAGTACAGAGGACTGACTCAAGACTTTGTGGACTGGTGCCAGCTGAACTACCTCCAGATCAACGCCAGTAAAACCAAGGAGCTGGTGGTAGACTTCCGCAGGCACAAGCATTCTCCACTGCAACCACTGAACATCCAAGGTATGGACATTGAGGCTGTGGACAGCTACAGGTACCTTGGTGTTCATCTGAACAACAGACTGGACTGGACTCATAACTCAGATGCCCTCTACAGGAAAGGGCAGAGCAGGCTGTACCTGCTGCGGAGACTCAGGTCGTTTGGAGTGGAGGGCCCACTCCTGAAGACCTTCTATGACTCTGTGGTGGCCTCTGCTATCTTTTATGGCGTGGTTTGCTGGGGTGGCAGCATCTCTGCTGGGGACAGGAAGAGACTGAACAGGCTGATCCGAAGGGCCAGCTCTGTTCTAGGATGCCCTCTGGACCCAGTGGAGGTGGTGAGTGACAGGAGAATGGCGGCTAAGCTGTCATCCCTGTTGGACAACATCTCCCACCCCATTGCAGGACACTCTGACAGCACTGAGCAGCTCCTTCAGTGGGAGACTGCGGCACCCACGGTGTGGGACGGAGAGATTTCGCAGGTCTTTCCTCCCCACTGCTGTCAGACTCCACAACAAAGACTTTAACTGATCAAACACACACATCCACAAATGTGCAATAATCTTTTCTGGCATCGTTGTATTTTTACTCAGTTGTATATAGCATTTGTATTTTATTTTTATCTTATTGTATATTTTATTCTATTTTATTCTACTGTATATAGTATTTTATTTTATTCTATTCTGCACAGTTGTGTACTGTATTTATTCTTATTGTATTCTAATTTTTGTTTCATAACTTTTGCACTGTCCACTTCCTGCTGTGACAAAACAAATTTCCCACATGTGGGACTAATAAAGGTTATCTTATCTTATCTTATGCTGCATTGTGCAAGAGTTGACAAACAGTGCTTCAGTTGAACATTAAGCTTATTCCTATTTGTTCCTGTTTGCAAACAATAAAAAACATTTTTTTAAAAACAGTAATTTTACTAAAAGAGAATCAGTTATGCTTTTTCTTGTCTGTGCATGTTCTCAGTCATCCAGGTTATATTAGTCTTAAGTACTTTATCTGAAGGCAACTCAAGAGCTTAAGACAAGGGGTTAGTGGGTCTGCCCCCGTGGAGGTGGTCCTGAGAGTTGAGGACCCTTCCTGTGATGACCGCCTTAACTGAATACTTTATACACTGCCTTTATCTGACAACAGAGCTCTCTGCAGGTATACAGGCTATCCTCTGACTTAGAGCGGTTTCTGAACCATAAATTCCCATAATTCAGAGAATGACAGGTAGGGGCAACGAATTTTGGGAACACATCCAAGGGGACCACCTCACTAGGGGTTTTGCTGGGTTCCAGCATCAGAAATCCTGCATTCTGAATTAGAATTGTGAGCTGGAATGCCTTCTCCGGATTTCCAAAGAGAAAGTTGGGAGAAGCCGCACCAACCCCATTTATAATCTAAGATGGCAACAGTGCAGAAAAACAGTAGTAATATGGTAAAATCCTGTAATCTGCAATGAAACTGTAGAGCACTGAGCAGACTATCCGTGGATGTGTTGCAGCTGTGTTTTTGAGCATCATTGGCTCTACCACAATTTTTCCTTGCTTTTCCGACTACAACTGTAACATGGTCTGAGAGATGTGACTCCCTGCTCCAACTTTTGTGGTAAGAGGAAGACAGCATTAAAGATACAGAATACAGAATACATATACATGTATTGTTGCATCCCTAATATATACATATACATGTCACAGTGGTGGAAGCACGTTCTAAATACCGCTGTGCTATTGAGAGCATCCTCACTGGATGCATCACCACCTGATATGGCACCCCTTATAACCGCAAAGCTATCTAGAGAGTGGTGCGGTGTGCTGAAAGGATAATTGAAGGTGAGCTTCCCTCCCTCCAGGACTTCTCCAGGAAGCAGGGCCTGAGGAAAGCGGAGAGGATCATCAAAGACTCCAGTCACCCCAGCCAACTGTTCAAACTACTTCCATCAGGTACTGCAGTATCCGGTCCCAAACCAGCAGACTGAGGCTGTGTCCCAATTCAGGGTCTGCACGCTTGAAGTACGCATTTCAAGTGTGGTTATGTCACCGCCATGCGACGACAGCTGTCCCAATTCGAAGTGTGCTTCAAATGCATACTCCAAATGCGCCGTCGATTTCCCCAAATATCAAGCGTGGTTCGGTGTACGCTTCGTGGTCCCATATATCCCACAATTCATAGCGCGGCGGTGGGTGTGGATAATTTTGCCGCGAAATACGGCAGAAGGGAGCGGCCGAAGAGGTTTTTTGTTTTTTTTTCCAAACTTTATTGAACTTATAAAGCGAACAGTCAGTCATTCCAGTTCAGTTTGTACAGTAGACATACAACGCAAATAAGAGTAACAATATACAGTACAATGAAATAAGAAGGATAAATAAATAAAGGATAAAAAAAGAAAAAAAAGGGGGGGGAATGTGACAGACTTCATAACAACTTTGTACTTGAAAGTTGTGACAGCTCATCCGTTAAACATTTCTGAATGAATTTCAATCAATGATAAACCTTTTTTATTGGAAGTTAATTTAAGAGAGTTTAAGTAATATTCAATTTCAATCAAAGACTAATTAAATGATGGGGTTGAGTTTTGAAATTGACATTTATGTAAGTGGACTTTCCCTAATAAGATGGAGCAGCCGAAGAGTGAACTGTCAAAAGTACTGAATATGACGTCACTTATTTATGTACGAATGTTTAATAATTAAAGTCAGTCATATATCCACAAACACAACAAGCTGAAAGTCAGTGATATATATATATATATGTGTGTGTAATATATATATATATATATATATATATATATATATATATATATATATATATATTAGGGGTGCAACGATACACAAAATTCACGGTTCGGTTCGGTTCGATACTTTGGTGTCACGGTTCGATATTTTTTCGATACAAAAAAATGTTCATGCCTTTTTAATTTGTCATTTATTAAAATTATAAATATATATTTTAACTCAAAATTACAGTTTTTAAATTTAACCCTAACCCTTGTGCGCGTTTTTTATTTTGACAGCGAATGCGCACCTGCGGACCACTTATGTGCACCCCTGGTTATTTAGCTCGTCATATTGCAGCCACAGAAATTCTTTTGTCCATGAAACCATAAAGCTGCACTTTCTTTTTGCCTTATAGTCTCATTTGTCATAACTTCTCCGTTTTGTGGTAAGCTTTTCTTTGGCTGTCACTTTTTCACCCCGACCTGTCTTATTTGGCTCAGCAGAACTAAAATATATATACTGCTACTTTTACACACGGACTCACATAAGCTCAGCGATTCTCTGCGCGATCAACCTCTCACATGTTTAAGCTTGCTGCGGGAGATTTCACTTGTCATGTTTGCATAGTAAGCTAACGATTAATAAGACGATGTCAGAGGAATTGGTGCACAAATTATCATCACTCACAGATCAGTGCTGTCATTGCAAAGTGAAAGCAAAAAAACAAGCGCAAATTCAAACGCGATTTCAATATGTCACATATTGACAGTGGCTCACCGATGCCAATGACATAATTACCCAGCTACATTTCTGAAAGAATGCAAAAGCATTGACATATATTTTTCCTACAATAGCCCGACGGGCAGGGCAGAGAGATTTTTGTAGCCCGACTGGAAAGATCGCTAGCTCCGGGACGTCGGGCTAGCGATTTTGCAAGCCCTGTATCTGATCTCATCTTTGGAAAAGAGAGTTTATTACAGAGAAATGTCTCTTTCCAAAATAAAAGCTATACTATCCGCTTCTTCTGGGCTATATTCTCAGCAGCATAAGGAGAATCACATGCTAACAGCTGTCTAAATGACTCGGCTAAAGTTAGTAGCATGCTTGTTGTTTTTGTCTTTGCACTAGGATGATGTCGGCGTAAATGTGCAGTCATATTCGTTGTGTTCCCACTAGTGCTTTCAGGTTAATCTCGTTGAAATGACCTTAACGCCACAACACGGCAAATCTCCGTTAACGAGCTACCGCCGATCGCCCCGTGCATGGGGCTAGACGGCCAACACGTTAACGAGCTAACTGCGCTAACACACTAGTTCACACCAATGTAATTAAGCATTGCATGGCACATCCAACATACTGTTTTACTTTAGTCCATGACTCGCTTACCTTCAGGGTCATACGTCACATGAAAACCAAAATAATTCCAAATGCCAGATCTGAATGAGGGTGGGGGAGGTCCATCTTGCAAGGAGAGCTTAACTTCTGTCTCGCTAGCTTGCCCTGCGCTCTTCCTCCTGACTATGCTGTCTGTGTTGAGCGCTCAGTGGATCTGCGCTCGACAGTGCAGCCTAGGCGGAGTAGTCGAACGCAGATTCACTGAGCGCTCAACACAGACAGCATCGTCAGAAGGAAAGTTGATAAAATAAATTACAAATGTTGTATTGTTCGATACATATGCGTACCGAACCGAAAGCACTGTATCGAACGGTTCAATATCGATACGAATATCGTTGCACCCCTAATATATCATAATAATCTGACAATACTATAATATTGGCCATATTATATTTACATTACCACAGTGAGATGACTTTAGTCTCATGAACAACATTAACTAATTGTTATTTACTAACTAATCTTAAATGACTGTTCAGCACAGAAATGAAGCCCAACAATTTTGTTTTACAGTCTCGTGGTCTCAGCCTCAGATACTCAACTAATCAAAGTGATGTCATGACAAAAATATATGACCAACAAAACATTTTTCTCCTTCATTTCTGTCAAACAATGCTGTATGTAACGTGTCTCGCGGTTAGTATCATGGTTGCTAGGCAACCTGAACAGCGCAACGAAGCATATACCGTCCCATTTCACAAGCCTCTCACTTCTGCACTTCTTGTACTTATAGTACGCACCGTACGTAGTACGCGTAGTGCGCGTACTTCAAGCGTGCAGACCCTGAATTGGAACACAGCCTGAGACAGCTTTTTCCATCAGGCCATCAGATTGCTAAACACTTCATAGACACCTCACCTTCACTTATCGGAATGTCAACATTATGCACTCCATACTGTACATAAATGCCATTTCTTTTGCACAATATCCAACTGCTAACCTCTGTATATTTTATTTATTTTATTTTATATATATGTATACACACACACATATATGATTTGGTATACATATTAAGTAATGCGCATGCATTCTCATATTTGTACATATATTTATTATAATTCTCATATTGCTATTCTTATATTTTGCTTTGTTATTATGTTTCTTGTATTTTGCACACCTCGGTTGCTTGTGAAGCTTGCACACAAGAATTTCACTCACATGTGCTGTACCAGTGTACCAGCACACATGATGTGACAATAAAAGTGATTTTAGTCTTTTTTCCCCCCAAACAGTCTATGATTTCAAATAAAGAGGTCAGCAAGTACAAGTTACAAGCAACCGCTGCTAGCTCAATTCTCAAGCTTCAGGTTGCTCTAAACGTTTGTTTTTTTATATTCTTGGTTTGAGATGATGTCAGTGACAGCAGATATCCTCAATATGGCCATCTCTGGCACACAGTGGGAGATGTAAGCACAAAACCCCCGCCTACCTGCTGTTCAAATCTTTTCTTTACAAGCACTAGCCAATAAGAGGAATGCTGGCTTGAAAAGGAGGGGGATGGGAGGTGAAAGGTCTTGTTCCACAAGCGCTGAGCTGAGGGGTTCCACCCAGGCTCATAAAGATGATTTTGAACAGTGAATCATAAAAACTCTGAGTCCAAGAATAAAATTTAGGAGTTGGACATGAGCTCTGAGTTAATGAAATGGGTCCAGTTAAAGATGTCTGAGATGTCATACACTTTGGATTCCAGCCAATCATTTTACCTTTGTAAGCGTAGTAGGTGCATGGGCCCAGGTACATACGTTCTTTTAGAGCAGAGCTACAGATTAAAAACGCCCAAGGCCAAGCGGTCAAAAGTCTGGCTGTACTTCACAGCAAAAGATGCAAACTCAACAGCCTGCAACAAGTGCTTTAAGCTGATACTGTGCAAAGAAGGTAACACCTCGAATCTGATGAAACACCTGGCGACGCGTAGCGTTTTTTTAAAAGCAATGCACCGTATTTGATAGCTTGCTGCGAAACCTCACATCGAGCACATCTACTGCAGGTGGGTTGCCTGTTATCGGACCCTGAGTTAGCAACATCCCCCAAAACTCCGAAGAGGAGAGTCCTGGCCCCTAGCCCTGCCAGTGTAGCAGAAATGATGACGGATGATGATGGCAGCAGCAGCAGCCGTTCTTCTCTGGGTCAGTAGCTTAATGTTGTTCGTGTGTAATTTACGTTGAGTAGGCTAACCACGTTATTAAAATAATGCACGTAAGGTGAACTAGCAAACACCGTCGTAGTTACACGCGGCTGTCTTCTTGTTTGATGGCAAATACTCCCTTCACCCTGGCCAAAAAGGCTAAAATGACCAAAGAAAAAGTGGAAAACAGTTAAACGAGAGGTTTTTGGACAAAGTTGGTGTTTTGTTTTTCCCCCCCCATTGTTTAAGCACTGCTTCCAGCCAAGAGTGATACCATAAATCCCCTATAGCTGCAAAAAAGGCTAACATTGTTCTCTTTTTACAAAAAAACAGCTAAACATGAGAGGTTTTTGGACAAAGTTTGTGTTCTTCATTCTTTAAGCACCGGTTCGAGCACCGTTTAAGCACCGGCACTGTTTCAAAAGTACCGGTTTGGTACTGGTATCGGATAAAACCTAAACGATACCCATCCTTAGTCCCGTCGCAGTGTGGACACTCAAAAACGCAGACTTTCTAAAATGATGACGCATTTTAGTCATGTGATGCAGTCATGTGACCAATTAAACAAAGATAGCAGTTGTTTTGATTGCTCTCAATTTTGACAGCCCTAAAAAAGATTAATATCACTTTGTACATGGTCCGGATAGCTTTTCTTCAATTCTTTAATTCTCAATCGCTTTTGCGCACGCGCAGGACTGGAACGTAAGCGTTTTCAACTCTGTGAAAACGACTGAAAACGCTAGTGTGGACGCGGAGCGCTTTCAGACGAAAAAGCCATTTTCAAATCTATCCGGGCTAGTGTGGATGTAGCCTAAATTGCTCCACTCCTATAGGTCTGAACGTCAGTGTGAATGGTTGCTTTGTGATTGGATTCTTCAACATATAGTGAAGTCCTGACAATTGTGAATTTCTAAACAGTGATGTCATGAAACTTCTACATCTGAACCATAGGGAAGCTGGTTCTCAAATTTGTTTCTACACAGCATTCAAATTCCGGAAACAGCTGTTTCGATGCTGAAAAACCCATGTAGGCTTACTTTTCCCCCCACACACATAAAGGTTGATTGGGATCTCATAATTTCTCTAACAATTTCTCATCTATAAACACAAAATTGATAATAGCATTGCTATATAAAAAGTGTTATCTTTACTATGGCAGGAATCAGAAATCTCTAAATGCAGCTGAGTCCTTATCTGATGAATAAATTGTGCAAATTTTAGGGTTAAAAAACCTTGTATTTCTACTTTTTGAAG
This sequence comes from Aulonocara sp. 'chitande type north' Nkhata Bay, assembly GCF_057382095.1. NCBI lineage: Eukaryota > Metazoa > Chordata > Actinopteri > Cichliformes > Cichlidae > Aulonocara > Aulonocara sp. 'chitande type north' Nkhata Bay. The sequence continues at coordinate 27,442,514 of NC_141349.1, read as the reverse complement.
TCCAACTATCAACTTAACATGGGTTTCTTCCCAATTTAAAAGATGAGGTCAAAAACGTTTGTAATTACACTTACTTGTCAGATGATGACACTATAACAGGTAGCCTTGGATTCAGGTAAGGTCTAAAATGGATTAGTGTTAAGAGTCAGGATTTATCAAGTAGAAAATGCATTTAAATTACTTTCACTCAATTTTCTTCTTCTTAAAGCTTTTCTGCACCTCTAAACACATGCTATTTGGAATACCTGATTTTCACTACACGATTATTGCAACAACACATTGCAGTATCTGTGGAAAATTTGAACTTTTTTAAAAGTGTGCCTTGTGCCTTGTGCTTTACGCTGGGAAGAGGGGGGAGGGGCGGTAGTTACACTCAGTAGCACAGGAACAGAGCCGGAGAGAAAGAGAGCCAGGGACAACAACGTCACATTAGAAAGGTATAGTAATCATCAGTGTTGGGACTAACGCGTTATTAAGTAACGCGTTACAGTAACTGATAGGTTTGTAGCTTGAACCTATTTGCTGGAACGTTGAAGGCAATATAATTACACAGCAAGCAAGACACGAAGTAGGCAAAGTTCTTCTTGTTACTCATGCATGAGGGAGACCTGCCTGGAGCCAAGTGTCGTTCCACCACTTGACCTCCATCAGACTCTCAGCCAGGTTCCCCATAGCACTCCTTTTATTGTGGTTACATGAACATGCATAGGGTCATTAACATATGACGTCTACATACAAACAAAGAGTACCTTGCCTCTGTGTGTGTGTGTGTGTGTGTGTGTGTGTGTGTGTGTGTGTGTGTGTGTGTGTGTGTGTGTGGTCCTGCTGATCAAAGGCTCATATAACATGAAAGCACAAAAGGTACATCCTTGGTCAGGAAGAGGGTAGTCTCCCCCTCACCCTAGATGGTTCACCCTAGATAACACGGTGAGGAAGTCCAGCAGTTCATCTAAACAAAAAGCACTTAGACTAGAACAGACGTAGCTACGTTAATCCTACTGTAAAACAATAAGACAAGGTACGACCTCTCTCGTGCTCCCAGAGTGCTCTCTAATGCACACAAAGTTTGCAGACTATCAAGGATCAAACCTCTACCAATCTACAACTAATTATAAAACTCTAAGCATATATAAGTAGATATTTCTAAGCATAAATGACAATCAACAATACAAAACCTAACAGTAACTACGTTATTATTGTGGTAACGAGCACAGTAACTAGTTATTATGCCAAAACCGGGAACGCGTTACTCGTTACTGGGATTTAGATAGGCTCGTTATTCGTTACTTCATGTGGTGGCTATCGCGGAGCTTCCACAGATTCAATAACATTAGCAAGTGGTGGAGGCCAGCAGGTGGATGAAGGAAAAGGGAGCCAAGAGGAGAGACCCGAAGCGGCCGCTGGTCCGAGAGTGTCAGGTGAACTGAACTTCAGGTAAGAAGTTATAACCTGCAGTCCATCTGGGTCAGATATAAACCAAGTTTAGGTGGAGTTTATTTTCGTTATGCTGACTTTTTCGTACTGCGTGCTAGCTAGCATGACGGAGTTTCTATACAGCTGGGTGGGTGCTATGTTACTGATGTTGAACTTTATTTTGTTCATAAGGTTAATTATTAGAGTTGCCAAGCATCCAGTAAAAAACGGAATCGTCTCGTATTCAGAGAAAATATTACGCATTTCGTATTGAGGTGAAAAAGAACATTTTGTCCCGGACTTCAGCTACAATGAAAAAGACACAAAGCTGGAGTTATTCTGTGTTTACGCTGCACAGCTGCCTCTTCTTCTCTCATCCTCTCACCCTCCCGCTCCTGTTTCTACTTCAATCATGAAACTGATCAATGATCAGCTGATCGGCTTTTCTCTCTTGTTTATTTGTCGCTCACTTTGCGCCAGAAAGAGGAAACCAGCGGATGTCGCGGTTGTCACGGTTTGCCGGGGCAAGCCGTGTGGAGTTGGAGAAAGGACCCAAAAGGCGGCAGCTCTGGTGCAGGTGAGTATTTATATACAGGAGTGGGTAAAAACAGCAATCAGGGCTCTAGACTAACTTTTTGCCATGGGCGTACCGGTACGCCTAACTTTAAAAAGTTAGGCGTACCGGCCCGGCCCGGCCCGCAGACAGCTCCGACGGGCCGGGCAAAATCACGTCCGGCGAGTCGGGCTGCGAGGTAGTAGTGGCGGAGAGAAGGTGTGGTGTGAGGTGGAGAAAGGCCTGCATGGTCGGGGAAAGCGATTCCAATAGCCATGGCAGGCCGGAAAAGAGCCGTTGCAGCCGATTTTCCGCTGCGCGGCGAAGCTCTTCCGGGGGGTGTTCCAGCCATAGGCTGAGAAGATTCTCCACAGTGAAAATGATATCGTCCTTTAGCTCCTCAGAAGGGTTGCAAACTGCTGGGTCGTGGTAGTGGCTGGTTCGTACTGTCACGGTTTGCCAGGGCAAGCCGTGTGGAGTTGGAGAAAGGACCCAAAAGGCGGCAGCTCTGGTGCAGGTGAGTATTTATTTACAGGAGTGGGTACAAACAGCAATGGTGGGTGAACATGAAACCGGAAACCTAAACTGGGTAAACTAACAACACAAACCAGAAACGAAGATGCAGGGAGATCCGAGGAAATACACATGGAGAGATGCAGGGAGACCGAGGGGAAACAACACAGACGAACCAGCAACTAACCACGAAAACAACAGCAGCACTTTTAAGCTTGATCAGCTGTTGTTAGAATTGATTTAATATTAATTTCTAGTATCAGCTGATGTTTGCTGGAGCCACAGCTGTAAACCTGCTGGTCATGATATCGGTTTGAATATGTGATGAGAGGGAAACATGAAGATGAAACCAGGAGATGTCCTTCCTGAATCATCAGAGCTGTGATGGAGAAACAGACTTACCTTTTAGTTAACATGAATGAGTTGAAGGGAAGTTATGAACTGTTTCTGAGAGACAAATAACACCAGGATCCTTTTCTAAGTAGCTGACAGCTGGTAACTGTGCAGGGGCGGGTCTAGCAAAGTGTTGCCAGGGGTCCATGTAGGGCATTAAAAGGAAAAGGGGGGCAAAAGAAAATACTTTCTTATTCTCATTTAAAATGTCTCACTTTTAAAAAAATAATTATCTGAGTCTTGCAACAAACAATTGATAGATTGATACATATATACCATCAGAACAGTGTACATCACTGTCACAACAGCGTTTATTTTCATTCAAAGGCTTTATGATTTTTCCTATAATGGTGGGCTGGTCTCTAGTCAAAATGCCCGGGACGATTTTTTTGTCCCAGTCCAGCTCTGTATGCAGCTCATCTGCAGTCTGGTGTTGCCTACATCTTCCTATTCAGAAGGCAGAATTTCCGAGTTCTGAGTACAATCAAAAGCACCACGACTGCAGTTTTTGTGTTGGATGTAAAAAGCAGGCTAGGATAGAATCAGGTGTGGGATTTCTCTCGTGGAAATGTGCACATTATTTTTTCCTTTCTATTGGTAGGTGGCACAGTGCACTTGTGGCATGTAAGCAAGCTAGAAGACTGGCAATCTTGCTGGGTATCCAGTTACGGAAGCAACACATTAACAAGAGAATTCTGAGTAAAACCAAAGTTACTTTCCCTAGTAACTAGTTACTCTGAAAGTAACGAGTAACTTGAAGTAACTGAGTTACTTTTGATAGAAGTAACTAGTAATGTAACTAAGTTACTAATTTAAAGTAACTTACCCAACACTGGTAATCATCCACAACTATTTTCAGTTGCAGATGATAAAGGATTCAGAAAGTTTATTCATGCAGGTCCATATGACAGAGAATATGCATGTTCTTTTTGTTTTCATATTATAATTTATATTTAATTGTGTTGTGGTTTGCAGTGTTTTGTGTTGTTTCACTTTAAATTTGTAAAAGGAAAAAGCTGAAAATTTAAATAGTTAAAAGTTGAAATGTAAATAGTTGATTTTTGTATTATATGATTTATTTATTACATTTTATGTGGAGTGAATAAATAAAAGTATATTTATGGTGGCCCCTACAGACAAAGCACATACAAACTTCAAATCGCGTACGAACTCTGAAGCACGTACAAACTCCAAAACACATAAAAACACGTACAAACTCCAAAACACGTAAAAACACGTACAAACTCCAAAACACGTAAAAACTCAGAAGCACATAAAAACTCAAAACACGTACAAAACAGAAGTGCTCCAGGATGCTAGGAGCAGTGTTGAGCTTTTGTTACATAGAGGCAGTGTTGCCAACTTAGCAACTTTGTCGCTATATTTAGTGAGTTTTCAGACCCCCTTAGCGACTTTTTTCCTAAAAAGCGACTAGTGACAAATCTGGCGACTTTTTCTGGTGTTATTGGAGACTTATTTATGACGACTTTTTGACGTGAAAGGGCGTGTTGCTCTTACTCTCAAAAAGCAGCGGTGCTGCCGTGGGCACCTCACCCGTGCTAAAGCGCTCACGGGCGGAGGATAGTCCTCCCCCAGCTGCAGGAGATGTTCACACCTATGCGTCCAAACTGCAAATGAACCACACATGAGCGAAGCCGCTGCTCCCGCACTGACTGTAACGCAGTCAGTTCTTCTTTTACTGTTATGCTGTTTTGTGGATCACAAGGTTTAAAACTACTTATAAACACACACACACACACATAACGTAACTCCACCAGAGTGCCTATTTCGAGTCACTTTTGCCGGTCGAAGCCCGGATAAAGGAGCAGGGTTGGAATTGTGACATTAAAAAACAATAATTGCTAAAAGAAATTTAATTTGTAGTTCTAAATAAATTCTAAATGCATTTAGGACGTTTTTTTGCTCACTTTATGTCTCTTCCACGATGTTATTTCTCTCTCCAACAGCGTAGGTTACAATTATATTAGCATGACCAATTATGCAAATTAGGTGATGACATCATTTAGCGACTTCTAGCGACTTTTAGGACAGCCAATAGCGATTTTCCCTACTGAGGAGTTGACAACACTGCATAGAGGCTACACAAGCCAGCAAGTACCAACGACCGGATTTGGTGTGTGGTAATAACAGGTAAATTAACTTTTTTTTTTTAATTATTTGACTATATATGAATGCTTGTGTATAAATACTAGGGGTGCAACGATATTCGTATCGATATTGAACCGTTCGATACAGTGCTTTCGGTTCGGTACGCATATGTATCGAACAATACAAAATTTTTAATTTATTTTATCAACTTTCCTTCTGACGATGCTGTCTGTGTTGAGCGCTCAGTGAATCTGCACTCGACAGTGCAGCCTAGGCGGAGCAGTCGAGTGCAGATTCACTGAGCGCAGGGCAAGCTGCACTCGACAGTGCAGCCTAGGCGGAGTAGTCGAGTGCAGATTCACTGAGCGCAGGGCAAGCTAGCGAGACAGAAGTTAAGTATGGGCAGAAATCTGATTTGAATTTGAATTAGTCTAATTTGAAATTGAATTTATGGTTTGAAAATGATCATCACTAAATTGAAATTGAATTTTAGATTTTGAAAATGAATTGATTTGCTTTGAAACTGCATTTTATCCTTTAAAAATTCAGCTCTCGAATACTTTCAGTTTCACTTCTCACCATTCAGTTTCAGTTCTACAATTCAATTTCAGTTCCAAAATTCAGTTTTTTGGAACTTACATCCGGTTCCGGTTCAAGCGCAGATTAATAGAACTACGTTTTACTAGCGGACCGAAAGTGTTACTGACGGGAATCTACAGCGTCTTGAGCTGAATTAAGACTTCAGAAGTCATTCGTCATGTCGAATGACCAGCGGATGAACTCTCAGGTTGGTAATAAATGTACTACATGTATAAGAACAAGCGTCATGTTAACAAATGATAGCCGTACGGTAACTTTTATGCTTATTGTAGCTGCTAGCTAAAAACGCTAATTTAGCGTAGTTTGCCCTGAATTCAGCTTTGACAACAAATATGATCGACTGTTTCTAGTAGAATTCCAAAGTTGTCATCTTGGACCCTCTCAGAGTACCCCCTCTGTATGCTTGCAGAGACCCCTACAGTAGGGAAACATGCAAAACGGTGTCCAAACCTTTGTATTTTAGCTTTATTTATGTCTTACACAGCATCCCAACTCTTTAGCTAACTTAATAACTTTAGCTAAAGTGAATAGTTAGTCTATTTCATTAGTGCAGCATTACTGGATAACTTAAAAACTTTACCTATGAGATCAAGAGAAGGCGGGTCAATGCTGGGTGTGGTTTGAAAACTTTGTGTTATTGCATTTTATTTTTGCTCATATGTAGAGATATGTTCTCTACTCTTATAAAGGTCCATTTCAGTAACAGATTCAGTGTTTTACATAAGCTGTTTTCACAAATCCATATGGAATAACCAGTTATGGAAGTTAGGTCAGGCGTGATGCTGGCTTCCAGTACTGTATTTTTAACTTTAAATAGGAAAAAATTTGCCCTTGTTTGTGAGATTTTGAAAGCATGCCAAGTCTATGAGAACCGGTTTCAGCCAGTTGGAGCCGGTTCCTTTGCTTTGGGCTGAAAATGAGAGAGATGAGAAATGTGATCTAGGTTCAAAATTCTGTGTGCTGGTTATTCGTCGTTGATGTCTTGTTGTGCTGCTGATTAGAAATCTTGGTTGTTTCAGATGTAATGTTGTACTTCACACATAATAATAATGATGATGATAATAATAATAAAAAAGTGGTCAGGTTTTACACAGATTTTTATCCTATTAAAATGAGAATGTTTGTGCTTAAGACATGCTACACTTGCGTATTTTCCAGCTTCATATTTTGTTGTGGCTGTTTGTAATTATTTAATCCTGGTAGCTGTCTGGTAGCAATATGAGTACTAAGGGGATGTTACACAGAAGAGCAGTGATGTGGCAAATAAAGACTGAAATATCAGGAAAGTTATTTGTAAAATTACAGAAAAAATTGACCTTTTAACATTACCTAAAGCAGTGAATCTTACAATAGTTTTCAGACTAGGCGACTAAAGTCTTTCTCATGTATTCAAGTTACCTGTACAGGCCTCCTAGCTATATTTCAGTTATTTAGAAAGTTCAGTTGCTGCTACATAGGGATATGCGCGACTACTTAACTAGATGTATAGATGTTACTCCCCTTGCTAGTAGACATCAGAAACACTAGTTGGCTAGTAGGGCTGCCACAATTTGTTGACATAATCTATGACATCGACTATTAAAAAGTGGTTAGTCCATCATTTTATTGTTGACGCGTCATATACATACCACATAAATGTGTTTTTGTAACTGCAATACACTGCAGGAAGGTATGGGGGCAGTATCACATTTTCCATCTGCAGGACTGCACTCAGTTTGGGATGCTATTTACACTTCTCTGACATGAGGCACATGGGTGGAAACAGTCCTCTTCCCACATGCTTACACTACTGTAAATACCACACGGTTCGGGAAGGAAGCTGACTGAATGCAGGAAGCACATGACAACCAGACTATTACCAACACGTATTAGCGTAAACTGACCTTACGTGGACTTTGTCTTGGGAAGATGGCAAATTAAAGACTGTCTAAAGTTCGATTTGAAACTTTGCACCCTTTGTTGTGCTCATAAAGAACTTTAGTTAATTTTTAATATGATTTTCTGGCGTTCTCTTGTTTACGCGGAGACTCTAAAGGATCTGGCACACCATGTAGACAAATTGGCTGGCAGATCATGATTGTGGTTTACCGTGAGCTACAGTTTCTTTATCATTGGCTTTGTGGCTGACTTATCGTGTTCAGCTGAGGTTAAAAACAGTGTGTGCGGATGGTGGTTAAAGCTAAATTTAATGTGGGCTTTGGTATTAAACTAATATTTTTAATATAATGATATTAAAAATGATCCTCCAGAATTGTTTGTCCTTCCAGAATTGTTTCTATTTGAAACAGACTACATAGCTTTTGTGGAGATTTATATATTTAGCTTGTTAGTTTAAGGTTAGCTTCACAAAGTCAATAAAATTATACACTGAAAACAAGTGTCTGTTACTCATGCCTACCCAAAATCTCCTTCTGCTATAAACAAGCACTACAATACATGCAGAAGTTTGGACACCTCAAGGCAAATTAAACGTTTATTAAATTTCAAAGTAAAAAGAAATGAATAAAGCCCTTCGGGGAAATAAGATGTGTCATTTCATTATATATTTAACTCCCATCCCAAACATTCAATGAAACTCTCAGAAGTCAGCATTAATTAACTCATTAGGTCTCATACAGTTCATGTATGTGTCTCGCCTGTCATCCTATGATAGCTGGGATAGGCTCCAGCGCTCACTGGCGTCCCTGAAGAAAGTGGGTGAATGGACTTGTACCGACAAATTTTCTGACCACTCCAACTTTGCTCTCCTACTTAGGAAATCTCGAGTTAAGCTAACTGATGCTTAAAAGCCTATTATAATATCATTAATAACGGTAATTAACAGGAACACTGTAGAACTGCTGGGCAGAAAGGCCAATTGAAAACTCCATATGATGACAAGGGACCCGGCTCAGCATCGGTAAAGGGAGACCTTACCTATGCACAGATGACCTCTGGATAAGCCAACGCCTTTCTGAAAGCTCGATTAAGGTGAGAGACTGGTGGCAGCTGAGACTGCAACCTTGCAAATCTTACCAAAGGTATATTTGGAGGAAATGGGAACATGGAAAAATTCTGCTTTAAGGCTTGAGAAGAATGGACCCTGTTATAAATACATGTATACACAAACACCACTCAAGAACTCACAATTATCAACAAGTATTATGTGAAAGTGTGAGTACTTCAAACTAATGCATACAAATGTAGTTTTTTTATTACTGCAGGAAGTCAAGCCTGCTGTGGGTTTTAATAAGCAAATTTGTGGCTACAAATGAGTGTGTAAAGACAGAGTGAAACAAATGCGATTATTGAGATTTATTTTTTTTAAATAAAGAGGCATGTGTACAGACAGCTTTATAACTCTGCCGAAACATACAAGCTCACCTGCCGATATAGTGAGATTTCCAGCATTAGGAATTTTAAATAATCCCGACAAATAAATTGAAAAGTACTCTAATTTTAAAAGAATTTATTCCTTCACTTGCACGGGTAACTATGCAAAAATACTTCTACCATCAAAGCAGCGTGTTATGATTTATTGAGGACTCTAAACGGTGATTCACCAAACTGAGAGCTTCAGCTATGCAGGCTATTTTCAGGCTGCTTGTACTGCCTAAGCGAAGGAAAATGTAAACGTTTTTTATTGCTGTGTGTTCAATTTATGCCCCAATATCAATGTATGAGAACTAAGCTACAGTGTAGCCTAGCTGATTTGACCACAGGGGGTGACTTGTCTAAGCTCAAGGCTGCTTTCTCCAGCACTGCAGACATGTCGGTGTGCAAAAGGGTGTGAGAAAGAGAGAGACACGCAGGCTCTTGGAGAGCACAGATACCAGCTCCCCTGCTCCCGATCACATGGATTCTGCTGCAAAGGGACTCAGACAACACGAGGTGCAAAGGTTTAAGCTATTCCTTTTCTGGAATACCAACAAACATGAGAATATAAGACCACTATAACTCACCCCCTGCTGGCCTCTTGGGGAACAGCAAGTTCCTCAAGCACAAGTGAGTGCACAAAATGGCTGACCTGAATTAATGCTTTGTGATCTCAGAAGGAAATGACTGCAAAAAGACTGTTGTTTCTAATAAATAGCATAACATAACATAACATAACTACTCGCTGGGACCTTCAGGTGGACTCTTCTCATGTGTGCACTTCCGCGTAGAAAGTGCAACACTTCAATGTACCTAACACCCTGCATAACCACCATGCTTGCCGATGCAGCAGGTCTGTGTAACTGTGAGTGTAGGTTTATAAAACTACAATCACACTACTGTCTGTAGTTAGGTTACAGACAAATTTTCAGGCTGTTGTTTGGCAGAAGGCTCCTCCCCCTCCCTATAACCCCTCCCCCTTAGCACTGTAATGTCTCTGGGCTCTGTCTGGACACCCCTCCCCCTCCATGCCAATGTTCAGCTGCCTGTTCTCTACCACTCATTGGCTCTGTGATTCTGTCTCAAACCTGCTCCTCCTGCTGCAGGGTAACTACAAGCTGCAGCACATTTTCTTTGAGTCCTGCATATCCTCCATACTAACCGACCTAAAACATCCTGCAGCGGTTCATATACATACCTTGCCTGCTTTTATCTACCGACTTCAGCACGGTGACCAACAGGATGCTTTAAAAAAAAAAAAAACCGGGTGAACCACTCAGACTGCATCTCTGGACTGCGCGACCGTTAGTCGTTTAACGACCAAACCCCCTCTCCCCCGGTCGCAACGTCAGCCGTTGGAGTTTTTTTGTGCGTGCGCGAAAGGAGGAGGAGTCTGTTCGCGAGTCAGAGGGGGCGCGGAGCAGTCGGTTGAATCCGCGAACACAACAGTTGTTGTTGTGGCACAGCTCACTAGTTTCCCCGGTTCATCTTGAGAACGTGGACTTGATGCAGCACTCATAACGCATCCCGAGAGCATCGGCGCTTCACACAGGGGGTCCGTAAGAGTTGGTTTGGACACCAGCGGGTGAGGAGGGGACCGTACGGAACGAAGCTTAAAATCGCGGGAACGTCGGCGGACAGCGTAGAGAAATTCGGTGAGTCGAGGTACTGCAGTTAGCATGCTACCCAGACAGCTTATTTGTACTTTTATTTAATAGCAGTGAATGTCATCCTTTATGGAACTTGTGGTTCTGAACAGAAACATTTGATATGAATTAGGGGAAAAAATCTGTTACTGGTAGTTGGCTGCATACAATGCAACAGTGACCCCTACAGACCGGGATTACAGCAGACATGCATAATGAAAACCCTGTCAGCTAGCAGTGTCAGTGTTCGCTAAATGAATAATGGTATATTGATACTGTTTTGGTTTTTTTAATCGATATCACGGAGTGAAAACATTTTATTTGCAGCTTTTATTTACAGACATTTTTTTTAAAAAATTCTCTAATGGCTTATATTCGATTCGTTTTTTTGTGTGCTAGAAAAGTCGTTTGCATAACCAGTCTGGAGTCATAACATCCGTGTATGCTAGCATTAAACTGTGAATTGATTTGAATGCTGATATATCTTACATTTGTTATTCAGGTAGTTTTTTTTAAATTACATACAGCATATATTTTAGAACATTTGAGCTTTAAAAAAATTACATGTCTATTCCTTGATTTCTGATAAACGTTGTGAAACAAGTCACCTTTATCTTTAGTTATATAAATCAGCAGTCCCCAACCTTTTTTGCGCCACGGACCGGTTTGTGCCCGACAATATTTTCACGGACTGGCCTTTAATGTGTCGCGGATAAATACAACAAAATAAAACTAGTACCGGTAACGAAAAAAAGATTTATTCATAACACAGGTGAAAAGACCCAGGAAAACCGAGTTAACGATAAAAACGATAACAAAATAACGCTGAAAACCGATAAAAACCCTGAAAACCATACATTTCACACCTGAGCCTCAACTCTTGCGACCCGGTACCAAACGACTCACGGACCGGTACCGGTTCGAGGCCCAGGGGTTGGGGACAGCTGATATAAATAATAGTCGCTTTACTATCTGCTGATTGAAGAAAGAGTTCTTACATCTCATCAGTAATCAAATACTTTAAGTTTGCTTCCCAATTCAGAATGTGGAAATGCACACTTGTGTCTCTGATGTTTTTGTACCTCATTTTATGGCTTTTTAGGTAAAGTTCTACAAAGTCAATGTAGCAACTGCGCCATGTTGGTGCTAGGAAGCAGCGAATATAATCAGCATGTTGACATAACAAAAAGCTTTGTGGCGTCCGTTATTGATCTTCTGTGGATGCTAAATGAAAATGTGGCTTTTATTTTAAAAATAATATCTACAAAAGTTTTTTAGCTCTTACTAGATGGTATCCCTAAATTCACTGCTACAGTATAATCTTTTTAACTTAGCTGTCTAAAGTGACTAGAAGTGAGTAGGAGAAAGCTGCATTCCTCATATTGAGCAGCTGAACCCGCCCCCTCCCCCTCTTGGTTTAAAGTGGTACAATCCAGTAATTTTCCATTTCACTCTCCTAGGATGTGGGTGTGGCCTAAAGTCAATGATCAGACAAGAGTTGAGCAGGTTTTGGTTTTTTTACCTGCCAGTGACTTTACTTGAAAACTGAAATCTCCACCTTTTATGGTTTTGGTGGAAAGATGGAAAGATGTACATGATCATTACACTGCACTAAAGATCAGACACCAAATGTCTTGGGCAATTTCTCAGTTTTCAGTGCTGTAGTCTTTCATCATATTTTCCAACATCTTACATATTTTTTTAAAAAAATCAGTTAATATAAAGTCAACAGTTTCATATTTGCTTTTAATTTTTTGAATCATGCCTTGTTTCTGGTTTCACCTCCCCCTCTTCACTTCTGCAGTGCTCACATGGTGCACTTGTAATTCATTACAGAGACTGTTGTTTCCCTACAGAACAGGAAGCAGCCCTTAAAGGCACAACCTATTTTTTTGTGTGTGTGTGTGTGTTTAAAGTTATATTTGACTTTGCTGTAGCTATTTATTGTGCTTTTCCTGTAATCCAGGTTTTTGCAATTACTGTAATAGTAATATGCTATGCTACAGTTTGTAGTTTTACCTGTGTTCGCTTTAAGATTGTATTCAGTTTGGATGTGTGTTTTAACCGGTGCCCTTTCGGTTGCAAAAAAACAGAATGCTCGATTAAGCCCTAAACTCCGCACGAAAATGTTTAGTGGTCAAAATAAACTTTTTCCCCCCCCTAGATCTCTGTAGAACCAGAGGTTCTTTTTGCAACCACAACTGTCACCCTCTGGTGGCCGTCAGATAGAAGCCACTTCCAGGTTAGCTTCGTATATGTTAGAAATGCGTAAAACAAAAAATGTCAGCTAGCAGTGGCAGTGGCCAGTGATAAATTAATTACTTTCTAATACCATAGAATTGATAATATTACACTGGCAAATTTTTAAAATTCTGATTAATATGACATTAAATGTTAAAACAAACAACAAAAAGCTACTTAAACATTGTCACTGTTTTTGTTCATAACAAACTGTTTCAGGTGGGAAAAACTACAAAAATATAATGAATTTTCTCCCAAATTTCACAACTGGAAATGTACATTTGTGTCTTGGGTATGTTCATACCTCACTTCAAGACATTAAAAGCCAGTCCTACAACATCAGTGTAGCGACTGTGCCGTGTTGGTGCTAGGAAGCTGCAGACATAATCAGTGTCCTGCAAAGGTGGTAATTTGGGCGAGGGACAAAAAAAATGACAGATCTTAATGTGTAGTTGTTTATCTTGAGATAGAAACTAATGAAGAAGGTGCCAAAGTAATAAATGGACTATGTCACTCTGTTTTGTGTCGTTGGATTGGCAGCTTTACTGAAGAGTTAGCGATTTAAAAAATACACTTGCAGGAATCGCTCTAGCTTATCAAACTGCAATCTAGATAGAGCCTTCAATGTGATAGAATAGAAAAATATAATGGCTAATGTGAGTAAGAGGCAGCTGCACCCCTCCCCTCTTGGTTTAAAGTGGTACAGTCTAGTAATTTTCCATTCCACTGTCCTAGGATGTGGGTGTGGCCTAAAGTCGATCTCATCAGACAAGAATTAAGCAGGTTTTGTCTTTGACCTATCACACAAATTTACTACAAATGAGAAATCTCACTTTGTTTTTGGTTTTGGTGAACTGATGCGCAGAATAGATATAAGGCCAGTGGAGTGATTTCTGAACTGCATAAAATATCAGGCACCAAGTGGTTTGGGCAATTTCATCTGTCTTCAGATTTGGAGTCTTTCATATTTTCCAACTCCCCGTTATAATGTTATTGATAACCGTGTCCATAGAAACAGAGAAAATTAAGAGTTTAATATTTGGTTTTTACCCTTTTAGAACATGGTATGGCCTTGTTTTTGGTTTCACCTCCCCCGCTTCACCCAGCGGCAGTGCTCACATGGTGCACTTGTAATTCATTACAGTCTCTTTTTTTTTTTTATCTGCAGAAGAGGAAGCAGCCCTTAAAGGCACCACATACATTTTTCAAAAGCTTTCTTGTAGATGTTATATTTGACTTTGCTGAATTTATTTAACTTCTTATACCGTGTAAGATTGTCTGTATTGAGTTTTATAAATCAGCAATTTGTAGAGCTAGCTTCATTAAGATTTTAAGATTGTAAATAAAAAAATATTTTGTTTTGTTTTCTATCATTAAAATCGAGACCTTCTGGGGAGCTCCATGTGGAGAAAAGGGGGAGTTAGTGTGACAGCAGTCCTGGTTTATACATGTTTGCTACCAGATGTAAGTCGGCACTGTGCAGCTGTTGGCTCATGACAACTATAGGCCAAGAGTTTTTGGCCTCAGTGATAAATATGAGCAGAATTTGATGACATAACTCAGATTCATCTGAAATTTTAATGTGTATATTAGACAAGGGCGTAAAGTGCCATTCAGGTAGGCCACATCACTGTACCATGTCACACAGAGCATACTTGTATCTTGCAGCATTTTCTGTAGAGAAATAATTAAAAATAATATATCACATTATATAACTGGTCAAGTGACAAAATGCATATTGATTCTCAATACTCTCAATACGTGCCACTGCTATTGTGTGACATTATTTGTTATGTATCTTAAATTCTTACAAAGCGGTGCACTTCAACATGAAATGGTATTCATGTTGGTATATCATAGTAGTTATGGTTAAAACCATGTCACCATGGTTATTTATTGAAATTTAAGCTAATTCTTAATAGATTGATCAAATAAATCAAATGTAGAAATATAGAGACATAACTGATTTGTCCACAATGAAAAGGCAAATCAGTTTGTGTGTTTCTCATTTAATTACAGATTCTGACATTTACATGTTATGTTATGAAATTATTCTTATGGAAGTTAGGTCAGGCGTGATGCTGGCTTCCAGTACTGTATTTTCAACTTTAAATAGGAAAAAATTTGCCCTTGTTTGTGAGATTTTGAAAGCATGCCAAGTCTATGCGAACCGGTTTCAGCCAGTTGGAGCCGGTTCCTTTGCTTTGGGCTGAAAATGAGAGAGATGAGAAATGTGATCTAGGTTCAAAATTCTGTGTGCTGGTTATTCGTCGTTGATGTCTTGTTGTGCTGCTGATTAGAAATCTTGGTTGTTTCAAATGTAATGTTGTACTTCACACATAATAATGATGATGATAATAACAATAAAAAAGTGGTCAGGTTTTACACAGATTTTTATCCTATTAAAATGAGAATGTTTGTGCTTAAGACATGCTACACTTGCGTATTTTCCAGCTTCATATTTTGTTGTGGCTGTTTGTAATTATTTAATCCTGGTAGCTGTCTGGTAGCAATATGAGTACTAAGGGGATGTTACACAGAAGAGCAGTGATGTGGCAAATAAAGACTGAAATATCAGGAAAGTTATTTGTAAAATTACAGAAAAAATTGACCTTTTAACATTACCTAAAGCAGTGAATCTTACAATAGTTTTCAGACTAGGCGACTAAAGTCTTTCTCATGTATTCAAGTTACCTGTACAGGCCTCCTAGCTATATTTCAGTTATTTAGAAAGTTCAGTTGCTGCTACATAGGGATATGCGCGACTACTTAACTAGATGTATAGATGTTACTCCCCTTGCTAGTAGACATCAGAAACACTAGTTGGCTAGTAGGGCTGCCACAATTTGTTGACATAATCTATGACATCGACTATTAAAAAGTGGTTAGTCCATCATTTTATTGTTGACGCGTCATATACATACCACATAAATGTGTTTTTGTAACTGCAATACACTGCAGGAAGGTATGGGGGCAGTATCACATTTTCCATCTGCAAGACTGCACTCAATATTAACAAAGAAGAAGTGTAGGCGAATGGCAATGCAGGAAGACGGAAGAAAATGGAAACTGAGATTTTAAAAAATGCGAAAGCATTTCACAGAAAACAAACTTAAATGCAGACTGTGCAAAGTAGGGCTGCCACAAACGATTATTTTGCTAGTCGACTAGTCACCGATTATTTTTGCGATTAGTCGACTAATCAGATCATGCATCCATTGGACGTAAAACGTACAGCTTATTGCACTAGCATGCATCTGCTCTTGTTTAACTATCATTAGCTTACAGCTTTAAGTGTTTAAGGTATGTGCTAACTAAAAGTAGAGACAAGATGATAGTTTATTAAATTTTAATGATATTTGCAGATTTTTTCGGTGGAGCTTAATTAGAGCTGGGCGATATGAGATTTTTTCATATCACGATATGTTTTTTTCATTTCAGGCGATAACGATATCTATCACGATATAAGCCAAATAACTATATTTGTAAGATTTAAATGTGCCGTTGCTCACAAGTAAAATGTGAAATAATCAGCAGCTTGTTTGTATTTAAATATTTATTTCCCATAATAAGTTCAACAGGGTAGATGTACTTAAGGAACATGAGACTTTTTCAGATAAATAAAGGCAAATATTGCAAACTACACAAAAGGCAGCCGCTAAAGCGTTTAAGTTTCAAAATAGAACAAACGAAACAGACTAAATTGTCAATTCCACTTAGAAACAAAATATTAATTCTAAAAATAAATCTTAGTTTGTTTTACAGAAGAACAGACAAAACTGACTAACTTTTGTCAATATCAAATAAACAGAACTAAAAGGAAATTCTCAATCTCTCCTTGTTGTATAGCTTAGCTTTTCAAACAGTTTTAACAGTTACTTTAGTCTGACAAAAGCCGAATGACGAATTAGCGCTTCCAGTCAGAGACTGAGGCTACGTCCACACGTACACGGGTATTTTTGAAAACGGAGATTTTCCTTTTTCGTTTTAAAAAATAATCCCGTCCACACATAAAGGCAGAAATGAAGGAAAACGCTGCTATGAACATGCCAAAGCAGCAGGTGGCGCTAGATTCCTAACCGTGCAGAAATATTGGCCAATCAGAAGTCTAGAAGCCTCGGTGGGAAAAAGTAAACAAAGCTGGGGCATAGAAGCAGAACCGAGTCGTATGTGTGGAGGGACAGTAACTGTGTGTGTGTATGTAAGCATTTAAACACTGCAGAGAGTAGAATTAACAGTAACAGTATTGTAGAAATTCATTTCACCGAAACAATAACGTGGCGCACAGTGTGACGCATGCACCAGTTTATTGTATTTCCAGACTTGCTTTCGGCACAATTTACAGTGCACGCTACTCTGTTTTTTGTCAGACTTGAAATAGCCGAAATACCTTCACACTACGGAACTTCTATGGCTCTTCCGTTCGACAATCTCTCCGGCATTGGAACCATCATCTGTTTTCTCTTCGGTCACGCTCGGTTGATTTTTCTAGTCGGCACACTCATTTCCTCCATTACGCGCTGGCTCCATTACCCGCTGGCTGCTTCCCAAACAAACACACGTGCGGCTTGGCACTTGTGCTGTACGTAACAAGTCACGCCACGTGACGCTGCGGCTGTGATTGGTTCGGCTCTGCGCTACTTAATTTGGATTGGCTGACCTTTTTTTTTTTTTTTTTTTTTTTTTTTTAAGAGGACAAGAGCGGCGAGGTCTATCGCGATAGCTTAATTTCTCTATCGAGTAAAAGTTATATCGCGATACATATCGTTATCGTTCTATCGCCCAGCTCTAAGCTTAATAATCTCAGTCGTCTGCTCCTTGCTATCTAAAATATAACAGGACACCGGAGTATATCCTCGAGCATCTCACACTTCTGATAATCAGTTGTCTGCTTGACGTTTATTCAGCTGTGTAAAAACTATAACTTTAATCTCAGCCAAACCGATTTACTCAGGAACAAAGAAAATACTGAAAAAAACCAAACAATAACATTTTAAGTTATCTAAGTGACTTATATATGTTTAACCTGAGTAGCGAAAGATGGCAGTGGGTTTGAAAACGATTTGCCGGGAGTCCGGTGTTCTCACCGGCTCTAGTGAGCCTTGAACCCGGGCTAGCTATCGAGCTGGTGGGTAACAGACGTCTCTGAAAACGTCGGAGCACTTTTGAAAATATGTGGTGTCTTGATACACTGAGCTGGTGTTTGAAGTTTACACAGCTACATTCTCGCCTGAAAATATGTTAAGTTTATTTTGTGACCCAGAAAGAATAATAAGAGTAATATTAAAACTAACTAGCTGCCGCTATTGTTGGAAACTGAGCTGGCATGCGCTATGAATTCTGGGACAGGGTTGGGCTACGAAGTATACACCCGACCCATCCTTCAAATCTTGGGAAATAAAGGACGCATTTGTTGGCGGCATTTGTCGGAGTCTTCGAATTTGGACAATCTTCGTCGTGTCGCTGTAACGTAATTGGCCTACTAATGCGGGCACAGGAAGATGCGGTTCCTGAATTTGGACACAGCTACGATACCGGACACTGCTTCTTCTTTGGGGTTTAAAGGCAGCTGGCATCGTTGTACATGCAGTGCTGCCAACTTCTGTTTCAGTCCGTTATTACACTCTTAAATCCTGCTACTTATTCCTGCGTCTTTTGGGATCTTACAAAGCTTCAAAACAACGCATCGACTACTAAATTAGTTGTCGACGATTTTGATAGTCGACGTAATTGTGACTAGTTGACTAATCATGGCAGCCCTAGTGCAAAGCGACAGCAGTAGTTTAAATGCTCATAAACTGCAGCTCATAAATATTTAAATCCCCAGATTTGATCTATGATATCAAATCTGAATGGGTCAGTTTTATAGATTTACGTTAATGTGTTGCGTTGATACTTAATGTTATAATGTTATGACAATGCTTGCTAAGCGAACACCATTTTAGTTTTGTTAGCTAATAAGTGAAATGTGATAGTAAACCATTAAACAGGAGAAGCTACACTGTCTCCTAGTTTGGGGGGTTTTCCACACAATTGCAGCCGTAATGATTAGTTGGCTTTCCATTCGGTTTCTTAACAGAATAGTTAAACATCTAGTCACCTAGTCAGGGTTTTGTGGTCTGTAGGGTTGTGTAATGTCATATTGTCTGCAATACCAGAATATATATTACATGATAAGTGTCATATCTCAATATCATTGCTGTAGCAAAACTATGGTTATACATTGTCTAGGTCATGCAACAAAGAGATAATCCCAGGCATGTCTGATAGCAAGAGCTGCCTGCCAGTCTCAGGTGATGATTTAATACTTAAAAAGGGAGCTACTTCAGCAACCTCCAATAAAGTAGTAGTGTAAAATATGTAAAGAATGTTGTTTCCACTGAAAATGGAAACAAGAAACTTGTTTCACCACTTAAAGAAGAACACACTGTCACGTACAGCCAGATTATGAAGCAGGGGATGTGTGACCGAAATGTTAAAAAAAAAAAAAAGACTTGACTGTGCATAACTGCACTCACTAGCTGCACTCCCTATGACAGAAGGAGCAAATGTTTGATGAATATTACCAATACTGTTACATGGTGGTCAAGGAATGCTTTAAGCAAACTGGTCAAAAAGCTTGAAGCAAGTTACAACTACCCAGGTAGAAAATATTTTTCATTGGCCACACTGAGCGAATTGTGCACTCTAGCCAGTAATAAAACTGTAAAACCTGTAATCTGTGTTCAGCTATTCTTTTCACAAACAGTTGGCACATTAAGTAACTCCCGATGTTTTATTTTGCATATTTTTACTGGATACCCTTCCTGATGCAGTCTCAGAGAGATTTGTGTCTCCTCCCTCTGACTACCTCCTCCAGCTTATTCAGGGAAACATCGAGCCTCTTCCAGGCCATCCAATAGACGTAATCTCTCCAGCATATCTTGGGTGTACGCCTGTGCCTTCTCCCGGCAGGTTCCTGGCCGGAATACCTTACCCAGGAGATGACAGATGTCTCAATGTGGAGGTGTAGGGGCTCTACTCTGAACCCCTCTCAGATGACAAACTCCTCACCCGATCACGAAGGGAAAGCTTATCCATGCTTCGGAGAAAGCTAATTTCCATGGCCTGTATCTGTGATCTCATTCTAATTTTGTTAACAAAAAGATCAGACCTAAATTAACAAATGTAAGGTGTTTCTAAACAACTATGCACCATCTTGTGGCAGGTGACTGCATTACATTTAGGACACAATCATTTCATGGGATTGGGAATCTATTAAAATTTTAACAATTTATTCAAACGACTAGTAACTCTGATAGAGAGTAGTGAAAACAGCAATGATTAGTTGACTACTATATATCTACTGAAGGAAATTTTGTCATAAGGCAGTTAGCTCGAGGGTCCATTCGGACACCCATGTGCCTTCTTGTTTTTTGTGACCATAGGGACTCATCCGCAGAAAACTTACTTTGCAGTGTACTAATTATACATGCTGCCCAGGCTGCGGATTTCAAAGAAATATAACAGGAATGGCTACTTAGCCGTCCGGTCTTCAGCTCCGCATCAGAGTATAATCATGATTAAAGCCTGGATAACCTTTTCCTTTTCCATCTGTTGATGCCTGAGAATTTCATCTTCAGTGAGTGAACATAAAGGTTGGTACATATGTCCGCATAACTCTCCATGTTGTGCAATTGTCCATGGACAAATTACATTACGATGCACCAACAACACATGGACTTGGCAGTGGACTTCAGGCTTGATTCCTGTTATACTTTAAAACATCCCTGAAAGTCAATAGATGACAGGTGTACAAACCAGCGTAATTCTGCAGCACTAGAAAATTAGCGACCGTGTTTCCTTTGTCAGAGTAACCAGGCCACTGCTGCAACGATTGCTAAGAGCATTAATCTGTTTTCTCCAGTCACAACAAATTTGCTGTCAAACGTGATTCTACTGCAGTATTGGTAACTGTGATGGAAGGCTCTTGGCCAAGGTGCTGTGAAAGATCACCATAGCCTTCCATGTCACTGAAGTTGTTGTGGGCTCTGTCAACCTAGTTAGTTATATTTCTCAGGAGGTGCATGTCAGGTTGTGTGCAAGGTTACAGTGTAGCATTAAAAGGAGTTTCTGGTTATGTTGTAACTTACAACGTAACTTCCTTCAGCTGATTCTGTTCCCAAGCGACCTAATGGTGTGTCCTTGGTCTATCTCAGGGACTTCTCGGAACACCTGAAAAACTTCATCTAGGATGTGTCAGAATAACCATCCAAGCCATCTCAATGGGCCCCTTTTGCATGGAGGAGTACTGTCCCTACCCTAAACCTCTCCTGAATGACTGAGCTCCTCATCCTGTCTCTAAAGCAGGAATTATACTCTCCTTGTCAGTGTGTCCGCTCCGATCTCAATTACATAAATTTTGAAGTCACATGTTTAGCATGAGGGTTTGTGTGCTTTCCTGTTTCACGTCCATGGAGAATTTACATTAAAATGCACCAACTACATATGCTCCTCAGGCAGCAGAATTCTAGCTGATGTCCAAGAAGTATAACAAGAATGACTTCTTGACTGTCAGGTCTCCAGCTGTCGATGTTCGCTTCTGCAACAGAGTAAAATCATGACTTAAGGGACAGGCCAGTCACCTGTTCAGCCTTGCAGGGTAACTTAAAAGCTATACGTGGGCCCATCACAGGAGGGAGCGTAGGGGTTTGGTGCTTTTTCAACTGGGAAGAGGTCTTGCCATTATAGTTTGAACATTTAATTATATGTGATATTTGATATGTGAATGTGAACTGGGTATGCTTGACCCAGCTAGGTTTGGTTCTAAATAAGAAGTAGAACTAGTGAAAGGGAAAATGTCTCCGCCTTTAATTTGGAGCACTTGGACTTTAACCACGTTCATAAAGGTGAGCTAGCCTTTACTACATTTACTAAATAGGCTAAGCCTAGGATTGTGCCATCGTCCATACATCATTTCAGTCAGTCCACTGAATCTGTATTGGTGTCTGCCAAGTGTCATCGAGTCTTCCAGCAAGAATCTGGAGCAAGGTAGGGTTGTTCCCAGCTATTAATTTCTTATCAGTCAAGCTTTAGATTTAGATTAATCCAACAATTTAAACACGAGAAAACGCATTCTCTTGAAAGTTAGTTGCAAAAGCAGGATTAGCTCTCTTACCTTACAGTTACCATTGTAATACTCGGTGTGCTTGTGGGTTGCTTCATGCCACCCACAAAGTACCAATATTTCACAAATATATTTTTCAGAAGTAAAAGAGAGAAATATATGGGAAAAAGTACTAGTACTTTACAAATACTATTATTTTATTGTAGCCTAGCCAAATAGGAATACTTTGAGACATTGCTAACAAATACATTTGCTATAAATACTGTCAAATTATGAAGCTGGCTAATTTATGTTAACATGTCAACAAATGCAATTGAAATGACCATTTACTGCTGTGGGTCCAATGAATGTTAATTAGAATATGTCTTCTCCTTTTATACTTAAAAAGAGTCTTCTGTTTATACAAACCAGCAGGGAGGGGAGAAACAAATATAGTTCTTTTTAAAATAGAGTGGTATTAAACAGGCGTATGTGGGGAAAGGCTAGCTATATTAATTACAAAAGGCATTCTCAGGCAGTCAGCCATTTTGTGCTCTAGCATTCACTGCAGCCCATCAAAGGAATAGAGTGGGGGATGGAAAAGTGTCAAAGTTGCTAGCTTGTTGACTTGTCTAAATTATCGAGTCAGGAAATTTTAGCTGTGTCCTGCAAAGTTTTTCACAGAAAACAGTGTGTGAGTTCCATGGCCTCTTTATGCTTGAATGTCTGTTTTTAGACAGAGAGGAGGAAGCTGTTAATACTGGATTTGTGAGTCCTTAATTCTGGACTTTATTACCACGCAGCAAACTTCCGAGAAAACCCACTTTTAGACATAAACAAGGATGAGTTATTGCAGAACAGACAGAAGTAAAATTTGATCAAAAAGCTTAAGGAGAATGAACAGGTCTTTCAAAGCCAAGGGTAAAATATCTGCCTCCACAAGAGGACTAGAACACACAACAAATCTTTTCCTGTTCAGCATAGACTTATTTAGACCTGAATATGTAACTATAGAGTCTGAATCATTTAGGTAGGTTTGAAATTGTAATTTATCTTTATAGTTCCCTCCCTTTTTATGAGAACCCCCCTACTCCTGAAATGGTTTAGTCCATGCCTGGCTGTAAACCTCCAGAGAGCCGACTGCAGGTGTGGGGGAGGGGTTCGGTGCTCTGTTGTCAGGCTGTGGCTCTGACTTTGTGTGCTAGCTGTAGCTATTTCATACAATGTGACCTAAACTCAAATTATTCCACACAGCCTTCAGACTCTTGAAAAAATAAAATGGAGCAACTACATGCAGATGTTTTGGTTCTGCAGTTAACCAAAAGTGTGGGGTTATTGTTTTTGTTTATTTTTTGTTTATTTAATGCCTTAAAATTAACTTAAGGTCGACTTTATTTTGGTGGATGGTGTACTTCACTTTGTATTTGTAACCATCCATAGCATTTTTCTGTAGTCATTACACAAACCCCGCTCAGCTTGCCTGATTCACATGGATCTCCTGGTTCTCCCACCCCCACCCTTTCCCTAGTTTTCTTCCCTTTTTTCCTTTTACCCAGCTCTCGCTGGAGTCTTAATTTGTCACAAGAAGGGGGGGGAGGCACAATCACGCGTACAATGTTTGAGAAATGGTAGGCAAAAAGTCAGTGCTTATAAACGCAACAGTTAAAATCATGTCAAAAGAAATTTCCTTTCTTTTGACTACTTTTCAGAAATTGGTTTCTACAATACTACTACTACAATACTACTACAAGACTACTTTATTTATATTTTCTACTGTAATTTCCTTATTTTTTTACGTGTTGTTTTTATTACTATGCGCTTTGGGGTTTTCAGCTAAGGGAACAGTTAAAGGAACGTCACACACTGTCTTGATGGCAAATAGCTGGATATATGTAGATAAAGGAATCCCACTGGAGAGAGGAATGATCAAATATAGTGGCAATAGCTTGGTCCCCAAGTTGATCTGTCCACATGCCTGCTGAACAAAAGTGAAAACTAAATCCATAAGGAAAGCATAAAAACTGACTGTGGCAGGTGGCAGACTATACCTGATGGGCTGTGTTCAGTTTTATTGCTGTCGCTGAGTGAGTTCAAACTGCGACTGCATCCACTTATAGATGAATTATGAATTTGACAGCATATCGAGAATGTGTTCAAGGATAAAGTCTTGTAATTGCACCTGTTTCTCTGGAAAGTATCGTCAGTACCATCATGTGTACTTGAACACATTTTTTCCTTTTAACAGTTTTGGTATTGGACGTGCTCTTCCCTTCTAAAGTGTCCACGTTTGAATGTATCCATCTAAATGTTTTCTATACATCTCACCCTGTTCAAGGTCTTGGCAGACTGGAACCTCTCCTGGCATGCATACACTATCTCAGAGCAAACATCCGCGCACTTTTTCTCAAACCTCTGGGTGATTCAGATTTTCCAGTTCACCTGACTTTTCCATCCACTGTGGTTGGAAACTGGAGCTTCAGAGTCCTAGTATTATAATATTAAGAAAGCTTTGATTGAATTTGTGTACGAATATTTTAGATTGTGTGACAGCCATAGACCCAAGGTTGCTACCTGTTTAGGGGAATTTTGAAATTTTTTTCCTGTGTTTAAGGATATAAAATCACTTCAGCTAACATTAAATGTTTTGGTCAGACTTTACCACATATGATTTTTTTTGTTATTGTTGTGGTTCCTACTAAACATGAGATCTTGTTGCCGGTGTAGCAGGCAGTAAGAGCTCAGTGTGCCTGCGCACAGCAGATCAGCGTGGCCATTTTAGGTTTCATTGAATCCAGATGCAGGAGGAGAGGGTGGGGGAAGGGAAGACTGCGCATTCTGCGCAGTAATGTAGGAATGCAGGCTCTGACCTCACTGGCTGACATCTATCCCCCCCCCCCCCCCCCACCACAGTATTTAGCCTTCATAAAAATGTCTAATATCAGATAGCAGTTAATTGCTTTTTCAGTGTATAGTTAATCAGAAAATAAAACCAACAACATCTTGAGTGTGTGACAGGCTTAGACAGCGAAGTCTCAGGTTTACTGGTTGAAGGACATACGGCAGTCTGAAAGAGAAAAGGCGTTATTTTATTACCCAGTTCTTCAGACTTATAAAATATTTAGCAATATTTGAGGTTGTCGAGATTTTCTTAATTCTTCAATCCTAGCTTAGGGTGGTAGTGAGCAAGTGAGCACAAGACTTCTGGTCTCTTGTAACAAAAATAAGCTAAACCAGGATTTACAGTAGATCACTAACATGCAGAGATAACACTCAGTCGTCAAATTTGCTGTTTCCTCAAGATCTACGTATGCATATCAAGATTTCTGCAGATACGCATTGCTTTCCCCCCTCCCCCCTTCTTTTTTTGTGGGTGGGGCTTGTTATGTGATCTGATCCAGCTTGTACTCTGCATGCTCCTCGCAGCAGCGCTGGTGGCCATTTTGTGTTTCTGTCATGGAAGAAAGGAGGGTTAGGCAAAGAGTGCACTGCAAGCTTTTATTGACTCTGGCAAGAGGGCTGTTGATGAAGACAGGTGCAGGTTGAATATGAATGACAATTTAAATAAAATTGTATTTCTATCCTACTTCATCTTATTTTGTCGTTTTTGTGTCAAATCAGGAAATTACCATAAATAGTTCTTTTTAATTTGATGAATCATTCAAAGCAAACCTAATTAGAAGAAGTGATTAAAAAAATGAACCATGTAGGCTTTTGATTTTATATTTTTAGGTGTGTGTTCTTTGTTCCTCTTGAGTAGAGGAACCACCCCCGCATAGGAATGGTTTAGTCTCATTTAACAGCAGCCCTCCCTGCTGAGGGAGAGGCTGGGCGGGTAGAGGCTGCTTATTGTGTCAGACTCTGCTCTCTTTTTTTTTTTTTTTTTTTTTTCTTACTGGATGCAGCTAGCATGATACTTTGGGGCTAAGAAAGCACCATTTATTCTCAATAAAAGATATATACACACACTTTCTTTCCTTTTTTGCTGAGATAATCTTTTAACATTCAATAAAAACAATAGACTGTATACACAGTTTGGTACAAAATTGCTTAACTGGCTTGTTTGATATGTTTTAGGAAGACATTAAAGACGTTTCAGCGGGTCTAGAACATTCTAGCGGTAGTATTTTAGATAAAACCAAAAAAAACTTCTGGTTTTCCCTTGGTAATTCTGAAAGTGCAGTATTACTTCAAAAAGAAATAAAGTAAAATTTTCTTTGTTTGAACGCCCCACCCCCACTTCCGCCCTACAGCAGAATGGTTCAGCCCATGAGCAAGAGGGAGAGGCTGTTCCAGAGAGAGCGCCTTTCTCTCTGTGTGTGTGTGTGTGTGTGTGTGTGTGTGTGTGTGTGTGTGTGTCTGTCTGTGTGAAAGAGACAGATGGAGAGAGGGGGAGGGTGGCTTCAGCTTGTTCTAGGTTGAGTGTCGAAAGTGTGCAATTTAGCGCTGGTTGTGCAGTGCTAGCTAAGCTGAGACTAAAGTGCACATTGTGCTGCTTTTTGTTGTGTTAGTGACTTTATTTGTTTTCTGTGTTGTTGCTTTTCATTTGGTTGTGTATATATAATGTAATGTCACTACTTTTTTAACTTTTTTTTTTTTTACTGTTTGGTTTGTCTTTAGCACAGACTGCGTAGTAGCTTTAGAGGAAAAACATAGACTCCTCCCCTTTACCTTTGATCGTCCTCTGCTCAGTAATTTATCTGACCTTCAGTGGATGCCATATTTTCTAGAGTCATCCTGATAAAGGTGAACACATACAAAACAATAATTTCTATCATTGTTTAGTATTGAGGCTTTTGTTAATTTTTTTTTTTTAGAGATTTGGCGCATTGAGCTGTTTGGGTTTGTTTGGTCCACTCAGTTTGATTTTCAGTTTCAGCCTTAACAGTCTAAAGGTTTAGGTTTTTTTTTTCCTTCCAGTTCTGTTTTGAAAGTGTGAATACAGTGAATACTAAGCCAAAGGATGTCTGTGGAGATGGTGCAGGGCTCTAGGTTTTGAAATATTTCAACAAATTAAAAAAAAATCAGTAAACCTTTTGGTGCCTCTACCTTTCATCGGATCTTAACACATCCTGCAAATGTATGGTCATCTTATCACTGAACAGAAAGGAAATGTGATCCTGATTAGCGTGTGCACACTGTCTACATTATACATGGCTTAAATTGTTTATATCTGAACAATATGAATTCATGTTTATTTAAGGTTTTTTGGAGGGTTTTTTTTTTTTTTTGCATGTTTTGTCTTGAGGAAAACATTACAAAATTACTGCTTTCTGTGAGACCTATCCCTAAGGTACTAGTGCACCGCCTGTAAATACTTATGCGATGGAAAGAATTTAAAACAGCTATTGTTTCCCCCTCCCTGGTTTCTAATAAATTCAACATTTTGTGTGAAAGTGTGGCATTTAGCATGGCCAAGAAGAGTCCTGTGAGATTATGTTACAGTCTGACTCCGGTCCTCAGGAGTCATTAGAGAGCGTTGAAAACTGTGGCTAACACGGTGCTCAGCTCAAGAACAGCAAGTCCTCAGGTTATTGGAGTAAACCATGGCCGATCATATATGTATCCAGTTCAGATTAATTCTATCAAAGATTTAGCAGAGAGCCCAGAGGGAGCAGTAAAATTTTCCCTGAAAGGGCTTAATATTTTTAATTGCATAAAAACAGTGGATTGAAACAGTTTAATATTTTTAACACTGCAAGCACAGAACAGCATAAAATACTGTGCTTTCAAATAAACATAATGCCCTTAACCTTTTCATCATAAATGTCCTCTGCCGGTGATGTTTTTAATAAAAGCACAGATCCCCCCCCCCTGCCCTTTGTTAAAATGGTTTGTCCCGTGCTGGCTGTAGATTTCCATACAGTGGACTAGTTTGTGCTAGAGTTGGGGGATGGGTGTTGCCATGCAACAGTCTGTGCAGGGTACTTTCCCTCTGTCTGTGCGCTGCTAGCTAGTGTTGTCACTTTGAATCACCTTGTTGTTGAATTGTGCTATACAAATAAACTTGCCTTGCCTTGCCTTGATAATCACTACGCTACATTTAAAAATGATAAAAGGATTAAACTTGCATGTATTTATGGCAAGCTGTAAATAAATCTTGCTACTGTGACAGCAGGAAGGGAGGAAAAAATTTAGCGGCTCATGTTATGCAACAAGACACGTTGCTGTGTCAGGAGTGCTCAACAGGCTTTTCATTTGAAAATGGTTTAATTAATAGCTAGTACAGACTTTATAAAGACTTTATATGACTGCAATGTGCTTGATGGACTGGTCCTAACTGAGCCCCTCCTCTCTTTTGTAGTCTGCTGTTGGCCTCTTACCCAGTGCCTGCTTCACAGTCAGTAGGCCCTAATCCTACATAACCTGCTTTTAAATTGTGGGTTTTTAAATTAGTTTTTAAAGTATTTCAACAGTTAGAGTCTCTCTGTTATTTAAGTTGACGTCTTTTTAAGAGATCTCAAGTTCTCCTAATGAGATTTTTTAACTTGAAGATCTAGAAGATCTTTTAACTATGTTTTATTTTAATAGAAAGAAAGATTTTTTACTTCACTCAAAAAGGTAGCATTTCGACAGTCTGTCATCATCCCCTCAAAATGTAAGTTGTAAATCTCAAATAACAATATACTGTAATAACACAGCTGCCCAACTGTGTTGTCTTAGTCCAAAGCGGGCTTTCTTGGCTTGAGTTGCTGATAAACACGTGTGTTTTCTTTGAACTCACTGGTTTATTTGTTCATGCTGACCCGTGGTACACTCACACACTGTTTCTAGTGTTTAATGGTGCACAGTGGACAAACAAACAAAGTAACGAGGGATTTAACATTAACTGAAATCTGTAGGTCAGCCAGAGATGTGACGATGAATAACTTCGCGCTTCGTCACAAACATGCTCGACAGCGTGTGTTGGTGGAAAGGCCAAGATGTTAAGCCAGGTTGTCTTATGTTGTCTTGAAAACTGATGATCAAGATGTCATTAAGTATGACCGTGTCTTCCATCTGTACCAGCGATGTTCTTCCATGTTCTGAAAGAGAAGGTTTTGATGTTGCATGTAACCACAAAGTATGAATGTCAAGTCTTGATTGTTTGCTTGGCTGCTAAAAGACTGAAGAAGGTTAGAGGTTTTCTTGCTGCAACACAAACTCCTCTCCAGTCTCTCAAAGCAAGTGACCTTGCTTCTGCTTTATTTGGAAGTAGTTATGCTTGTAGTCGAGATTGACAGAGTTTGTAATCGGCAGTTTAATGACCGCTTATCGGGGGCTGACACAGTGAGTTTCAAGGAATACTTCTAAAGGAATGAGCAGCTATTTTGTAACTTGGAGTAAAGATTTGTTTAAGTCCAAGGATGGAGTCTGAATATCTCTCCATGGCTCTTTCCTTTGATGCACCCTCTGTAGCTTCAAATAAATGAAGCAGTTGCTGTTCATATTTAGTAAGCTGTTAGTCATAGCCTGGCTTAGAAAACATTGCAAAAATAAAACGCAAGTGTTAAATTAAAAAGTGCATCTGTGCATAGTAAGATCCTTGAACTCGGTTTAATCACATAGTTGTGTTTTTAAGGACACAGAAACAGTGGGTGTCTGCTGTTTCAGTAGTCAGTGGATTCTCTCTTGGGAAACATTCACAACTTGTATGAATCGTCATTTAGTGATTTGAATTCCAATCTATAAACCTTCATGTGTTGGCTTTCCTATGGGTTTCTGTTGTGTGAAGTTTGATTAACGTTGTGCTGTTTCTGCTGATTTAGGATAAATAATTTTTTTAAAAATAGTGTTTACCTTTTTTGGCCTAATTTGGAGTGAAGATTAAATGCCACACCCTGATGCTACTCATACATGTTATGACTGCTTTCTGCACTTTACAGGGGCAAGATGACTAGTTCTCGTAGCTGCAAGCAACTATTAAAAATCTATGCACTGAGCGTTTATACACAGAACTGCGCTTTTTTACAGTCTGTGTACATTTTTAAAGACCATAACAATGATTAATAATAAAACCTGACAAAATCGACTCAATACTTTTTCTGCTTGTTTTATAGCAATAAAAAGGTTGGATTTAAAGATCACTTTAATAATATTATCAGCAAATAACTGAGATTATGTTTGGCTTAATTAGCACTTTCTTTAAATGTTCTACAATTTGTTCACAATGTGACAGCTTGCCGAAGTGTCAGGCTGAATAGAAAACTCTTGCTAAGCAGAGTTGTGCTGCAACCTGATACACCTGAATGAGAATCCTTCTCAGCTAGCTACTGAGAGCTCGGGCTGACATTAAACAACAGATCCAGCGGCCATTTTGAGTTCCTGCACTAAATCCAGGAGCAGTAAATGAGGCCGTGGGACGGGGGAGGGGGATAGTCGGCTCTGCGCAGTGTGCAGTAACACTGGAATGTGAAGCAAACCAATAATTGTTCTTGCAGTTTTCACTGCTCCACATATTTGTGAACGCTTTTTTAGGAGTTTTTTTTTCTGATTCTTCTTGTTTTTCAGGTCAGATCTTTTTTAGGCAATTGTATTGAAATGCTGCCTTACTTATTTTTAGAACAATAGGAAGGAAAACAGCAAGAAACATGCATGCTCATGTAAAAACAGAGTAGGGAAGGCCTAACATATTGAACGTGTGTACAAACATCTCACTGTGCTGCTCAGCATTAAAGCTGGAGCTATACGCTCAGTCCACATTAGTCTTTGTGTTTTTCCATATACATGTGGCAGCCTGCTAAGCTTCAACATACACAAGGCTAAATGAGAGATTTTTGCAAGTTGAGGCTGTTTTCCCTCGGTTCTCTCTGCACCATGTGAGTACTGCAGTAGCAGTAAAGCTAACCAAGTTTACAGTGTGAAACTGACACGGCTTACTGCTCATTCCTGGTCGGAGTTTAAAGGTTTCTCATGTAGTAACCACTTTTTATGTTGTGTTTTTTGCACTGAAACCAGTATAAAGACATGGCTGTTTGAGGTTCCTACCATCTGAATGTCTGTTTTTGCTTTTTACCACTAGAAGCGACAGTCTGATCTTAGCAGCTGGGGGAAAAATAAGACCAAAAATATAACAAAACTGTCAGTGACTGCATGTTTTTGTTTTTTTCTTCTTACCTGTACATAATTATGTTTTGTTTTTTGGGTTTTTTTTAAGTTCAACCTTTCTGCAGTAAAACATCTTTTTCTGTCCATCATTCTGGCAAACCACTTTCCTGTTTTGCGTCCTTTTGTGTTAACCTTTTGTGTGTTTGTCACCACTTTGGCGACCTTCACCAGTTTGTCACCACTCTATTGGTGTTCTTCTTAAGCCTCTTGCTTGCAGATAACTGAATAATCGCCCAAAATATAATTGTGATATTACGTTATTGTGTTTACCTTTGAGTAATTTTTGCCTTGTGAGTTACTGAATTTTGAAAAAAAAATAGTTTCGAGTTTTGTCACGTCATAAATACTATTCCTAAAAAATTCCAAATTAAGGCAATTTCATTTGCTTTACCAGCACGAGTAAGCGAAAGCTGGTCACGACCGATAATTTTACACTGCAGAAACAAATGTAAGGAAGAAGCATCAGTCTTATCAAAATCCGGGATTTAGTGTCCTTAGTCTACTTTACTGTATGCTATTTTAAATCTGGATATAAATAAGTATGTTAAAAAATACAGTAATTGACATAATTGCACTTTTAGTTGATGCAATTCATATTGACCTGGAAAAATATATCACTTTGAAGCCAAAGAGACAGTTAGAGCTCAAGTTACTAAGACATTTGCTAACAAATTATTCTCATTTGTCCTTCAGGTTGTCGACAAGTCCTGTATTAAGTCCATTGTCAGGAACCCTTTGGCTTGAAGGTGAGTTCTAAATACTTTTTATATGCTACTTAATATTATAACACATGAGTGTAAAAGAAGAAAATTACTGCAAGTAAAGTATCTCCTGCACACAGCTCAGGTTCATTTTTACTTCTGACACCCATAAAATGAAGGTAAAATCAACACATGCTTCCACGCATATAAAATAAGTAGACATGAAATGAATCCTTGTAGAATGTGACAACTAGCCTTAACAGTAAATTGTGCACAACAATCACAACTATACGGAAAGTCCTTCATGTTTTGCATAACCCTTTTGCTGCTGCCAGCACAGCCTGAATGGGTCCGTTCTGATTTGCTGACGAGGGAACCAATAGGAGGATGGGGGGATGGGAGGAAGGTTGAGCTGCTGCTGTTGTTAACTCGTGCCACTTCTGTTCTCAGGATTGGGGCTTAGGTAAACATGAAATCCGTAGTTTTTCAGAAAAGTGAGGTAGAGGGGATTTGCAGAAGCAAGTTTAGCTTTTCTGACTACCATGAAAAAAGGTTTCCTGGCTTACTGAGCTGCTTGTTGACTTAAGTCACTGTAGGACAGATAAAGCAATGTGTAATCAGATGGATGAGTGTGATTTGGCTTGGATGCTGAGTTAAATTTGTAGTAAAGGAACGGGCTGCTAAGGAACCATCAGTTTGGTGCAGAGACAGCTGTGACAGAAGAACCTTCCAGAAAGAAAAAGCTAATGCCAAAGAGCTCTGCAGTGTCCTCTAGTGTTTTCTCGGAAACGGTGCACCCAATACTGTGCAATGCGTAAAGATCAGAATCAGGAAAGGTTAATTAGCGGAAGACACTGTGCCATTAACTTTTACAGCTCTGGGTGTTGTCTGTTCTCATTAATCCCTTCTGAATGCATGTTATCTATTATCTCTACTCCACAGGCAAAGATGGAAGTTATTGTGACAGAAGAGAAGAAGAAGATTTTCCGCGCCAGGAAAACCATGAAGATCAGTGATAGACATCAGCTGGAGAACCTGCACAGCACTTTGCTCACTGTGGGTACAAGTTTGTCCAACCCATCTCCACCACCTCTGATGAATGGAACACATAAAGAGGACGGACAAAAAGTGGGCGACAAAGAGCAAAACAACATCCTGGACTTGAACACTCCCCAGACTACACCACCCGTCTCTCCGACCGCTCTGAGCTCTCCCACACCGTCCCTGTCCCTAAATTTGTCTCCTTCCCCTCCCTCTTCAAGTCCAAAAGGACTCGAAGAAATGACTGCTCCGAGATCACCAGTGGATCCTCTAAATTTTGAACTGAAAAAGGTAGAAGAAGATGAGAAGAAAGATGGCACACCATCATCATCAAGTGAACCTGTCACAGCTAGAACAGACTGCAAGGGACAACAGGAAAAAGACACTGAGGTGATCCCAGCTGAGGAAAAGAAGAAGGTAAATGCATGGAAACATGAACAAAACTGTCAGATACCTTTATATTTATTTAAAAAAATTAGTTTATACTGTAGTTCGTATTGAAAGTGGAGAGCCCGAAAAACGTTTAATTGGTTATCATTTTTAATTTTCTCAGGAGGACCACACTGTAGAAGAGGACCCAGCTGTAGATTTGGCAGTGGACCCACTGAAAGGTTTGGATACACCTGTGCCACCTGCAGTATCTGACTTCACAGAACCAATGGAAACAGATAGTGACACTACAAAGGAAATGGACACTGAGGCTTCCACAGCCAAAGTACCAGATGAAAAGCCTTCTTCTCCTAAATGTACCACTTCCGATTCTTCCTCATCTTCTTGCTCTATACCCAATCCAGCTTCTTCTTGTGCGGACCAAAAACAATCAGTGGAAATCAAAGATGACATAAAAGAAGAAGAGACTGACAAAGCGGATGTGAAGAAAGGCTTGACGTGTGAGGAAAAGATGGAGGTGGGCTCTGTAAAAGTGGAGCCCAAAAAGGAAAAAACTAATGTGGGACAAGCCTCAAAGCCATCTCGACCATCGTCCACTCCACCATCTGATACAGGTATGAGATGGTGGATGTTGCAACGCAAAAAGCAATTATATACTACATGACATGTGAATAGGATAATGTAACACTGTACTCAAAACATAAATGATTTGATAAGATTTCAAGTCAGAATGCAGAATCCTTGCATACTTTACCATGGGATAAATCGGCTTCCTCTGATCCTGAAGGGAAAAGTTGGGTGGTTTCTTTTTCGGAAAATTGTCACAGGAAATTTATCATTTGAGGATTTTACTGCAATAAATTTCCTGGATGATATTGCAGTTTGATACGTGGAACTCTTTCGCAGTTCTTGGAGTTGGAGGAAGTTGTGCCTTTTTTCTGTGTGACTGCAGGAGTAGGAAAAGATTGCAGTTAGTACTCTATATTTGGTGTTGTTTTTACTTGAGGGTAGGGACTCATCCAGCACAAGAGGACCCTTTGTAAGTTTACAGGGATTCGTTTAGACTTCAGTTCATATGCTGATTGGTCAAACAAACAGAAGAAGAAAAAAACACCAGGTGTAAACACTGGAAAAATGTTAACCATGTAAACAACGGCTCTTATTGCTAGCTTGTAAAAACGGCGTCACAGAGTAAGGAACCACTGGTAAAGTCCATATGAATATGGACTCAGTTTATATTAGGACATGCCTTTGATTCAATTACTAACTAACCTCTGATCAGCTTTTACATAACTTCAGCGTTCATAATGGCAGTATCAATAGAAACCGAAAATAAAGCCTTCAGAGGTATGCAGTTCTTTTTGAGGGCCCCGGGTCACTGAAAGGGAGACCCAACAAATGTTCTTATTGAAAGTAACTGTTACTGGTTCTGTGTTAAGTTTAAATATTTTGGTGTTTGTCTTTGTTTGCTAAGCAGTGAAAGAGGAGAGGAGCTCAACCTCGGGACTGAAACGCACTTTATCGGAGGGCTCTGAAAAAGATGGGCAAACTGTAAAAATAGAGGGTAAGAGGCCCAAGATGGACCGTGAGGAGTTGGAGGCCCAACTGGAACTTAAAATTACTACAAAAGCTGGCAGTCATCATAAACTCGGGAAGGTTTGTATTCGAGTATTCAGATATGCTTTTACTCTAATAGCTTTTAAACACTGGTTGCATTAAATCCATTCACACATACAGCATAATTGATGCCGACTTCATTTTTTTCACAGTGCTCTGTGGCCTTAATTATAATAATTTTGACTGATATAGCTGAGCTTGGATAAATATAAGTTTCTCTTCACCAATTTTCCTAACATTTCATCCCTTTCACCTCATTCTTCTTCGCAGATTGTGCAGCAGTTAGTGGAGGAGCGATTGAAGGTGTTGGAGCTCACCATTTTCGACAAACATTTCCAAGAGCTGAAGGACAGAGTAGACAAAATTGACTGCGCCACTAAACACCAAGCTGCCATTAACACACTCCAAGTGAGTGCAGGTTAACTTTTTATGTGAAATTAAATTTGTCCCATAAGGAGAACATGTTGGGCATTGGAAGATGCTCTGCTTCCATTTGACAAGTATCTAAAGTCTACTTGGTGTTTCTCTTCAGGCCAAGATTGCCCGACTATCAAAAAAGTTTGGAGAGGCTAATCAGGTATCGGAGAATAAAAGGAAACAGGAGGTAAGATGTTTTTTTTGTAACTTGTTAAAATGTTTCCATTTGGCATGCAGGTGATGAAAAATGTTGAAACTTCTTATTTGTTTTCTACAGGCACTTGCTGCTGTTGCTGCTGCTACTGCTGCCAAAACGGCAGCGGTTACGAATAACCCTCAAGCTCAGCGGTAAGTGTTCAGGACTCATTTTCAGTCTAGATCCCTGTCAGCTATGCTTTGTATGTTAAGTCATGTATTTGAGAGGCAAATCTCCATGGCTTTTTTAAAAGACATTTTAGTCCCTTCAGTGGAAGTTAACACCTTTTGACAGTCCACTTGTCAGTCTGATTTTGAGGTTTCAAAACTGACAGCATCAGTGTATTTAAACATGTAATCTTTGAATCATACAGCAGTTTGTGCATGATGATATTTTGTGTGAATATAATTTTGCTTTTGTATGAACGTGACAATACCGGACTAAAGCAAGTACTTACTACACACGAAACCGTTACACTGTGAATAGTTGACATTGTCCCGGGTTGCTAAGTGTAATCACTAGATTACAAACAAATGGACAGAATATCAATCTTTACGTCCTCTAAATCCATACTTTTTTGGAAACAAGAATCCATGTCCCTTGTTCGGTTTGTCAGGACCATCTTTTTGAAAGTCTTAATTTCGCTCCAAATATTTCTAAAGACTTGTTTGGAATAAACAAACACATGCCCCAGTGTGTGTTTTGCACCTGCAAAGTAACCCCACATGGGTCCAGGTCCTGAGTCTTGTGACGTTCTACAATATGAAGCCTGAGCGTTTCTTCAGGCAGTGCAGAGTGTAGTTAAAACTGCACCTCTCCTCCCAACAGCGTGCTCCGTCGACAGACAATAGAGCCGCAGCCTGAGGTGCCCAGAGAGGGATTGGTGCCCTCTGTTGATAAGACTCCGGCACTGTCTGTCAAGATGGAGGGAGAAGACGAGGAAATGGAGGAGGAAGAGGAAGCAGATATGTCCCGCCATGTTGCCATGGCGAGAAAGCTGGCAGAGTACAATGAAGGGAAATGCAGAGCAGACATTAAACTCCGCACGATTCCCTCGCACTTGGAAAACGTGCTCTACCACAACTGCAAGAGAAGCTCAGGGAACCCAAGACCTGACCGCTACGCCTCGTACATTTTCCGCTACTTAGTGCCATACGATGTCTACTGTGACTGGGTCGCAAAGGTCAACTACGTTGGATTATTGGGCAAAGAGGCCTTGCCCGTAAACTTGAGGAGGGCGATGAGGATGTACATTGAGCGTCGATTTCCTGTGCTGTCTTGTGAGAAGTGGAGAGAAATTCGAGACGTTATCAATGAAATACTGCGAGTAAAGAGAAGGCCGGAGTTTTTTCGAGAGTACGAGGAAAGAACTGGCATGTCGTTTTGACGCTTGAACGCCACAGGAACTGAAGCATACTGGGACAATTGTCATTATTCGTGGTAGAACATATATAAACATTTTGTCAAAATATCACCCTCCAGTCACTTAGATCTTTGTAGGTGTTCTTAAAAATTATCATGTTGAAAAGGATATTAATCTCTGCTGACAGACTTTGTGAAGTTGGCACCATGCTTGAAGAGAGCGAACTGCAGTTAAATACCGATGAATGATTTTGTGAAAACTCGGACACACGCTTTAAGTTTGATTCTCGTTCCTACCACAAAGATGACTGTGTTACATGGAATAAATCTAAATGTCAACACCTTACCTCATTCACTCTTCATCCTGTAAAGGACATAAGCAACTTCAAGTGTCAACAACTCTAAGTATCAGCAATCTTTCTAAACAGGCCAGGCTGGACTTCCATGGAGGTAAAGCAGACATCCACAACTGTTTCTTCATCCAGCACAGCGGGTGAGTAACAAAGATCTGTCTTTAATTTTTTTTATGGTAAATGTTGTGTACGTTTTGTTTGTTTGTTCTTTGACAGAATTAATGGCTTCTTGTGGGAGTTTTGAAACTTTAGCTTTTTTCTTCATGTGGGTTTGCATGTTGTTCGTTCTTTGTGTGTACTTGAAGCCTGACCAGTGTTGGATATTTGGGACCTATTCCCAGGTTTTAGGTAGTACAAATTCAGGTATTGGTGTATTGGCTAAACAATAAATGAAAATGGGATCCAGTGCAAGCTGTGACAGATAAAGCTAGGATTTGACACAACAATGCAGTCATTTCAGAACAGTTTAGAGTGATCTTCAAATAATAGACAAAGTATACTATATCCCTAATGCATACTTACACAGTTAAACAAATGGCACATTAGACTTGTCCTTATCTATTTACTTTCTAGCAACAGAAAGTTGCTTTTGTCTGCTTCGTTATTTATGAGCGGTTTCCACAGCAGAGATCCCTGCATGTTTGATTTGGCAGATTTCTTTATGGCAGATCTGATAGTTTACTTCACAAACCTAACTGTTGTGTTATTTTGAAGACATGGCTCAACTTTGCACCATAGTTTGCTCAGTTCTGATGCATACTCTGCTGCATGTGCTGCAAATAGTGGTGAGACTTTTGTAAACAGCAGAGTCAAAGCCTCTTTTTTTATTCTTTATTTTTTGTTTTTTTCTTCAGGAAAGTGTTATAGTTATTATAGTTCTGTATTTTCTAATTAGTTTTTATTTTTCTTTCATTTTAACCTTTTGTTTAAAATTCCGTCTAGTTAGTTTGTTTTAGTATTTATTTGTTTTACACTTAGTTTGGATCTTTATAATTATTTATGTCCGAGACAAGATTTAAGAAAATCAGTACAGCAGTTAGAATCAAAAAACACTGAACTTTCTGAAAATGGATACAATTTTTACCAAACATTATAAGTACTAAACTTTCTCCTACACTCTTTATTTTATTTTGATTAGTTTTCACAATTTTTTTTGGAGAAGTCTTGTTTTTATTTAGTTTTCACAATACACCGAAACCTTCAGAAATAAGAAAACAGTCGACTTCTTAGTAAGTGTTTACAATGTAGCCAATTATATATAGGAAAAAAGTATTGCCTAGTTTTAATTTTCAGCAATGTTAATTGAGTTGGTTACAGAAACACCGCGAAAGTGAGCGTATCAAACTTCTGGCTGCTCTTTAATGTTTATTCCTGTTAAGAAGCCATGTTTGTAATTGGAAGTTTATTGACCATGACAGAATTACAGAAAATAGGTCATCTTACCTTTCATGTTTTCCAGGAGCAGTGTGGAAAAGTGTCATTGAATTTGTCTGCATGTTGTATTTTTGCATAGATGTCTCAAAATCTTTTGTCCATGTCATGCTGGGATGGGTTTTTAACTGCCATCACCTTTACTAGCAATTAACAAATGATTGACAGTCTTTTGAGCAAAAGTGTACCCTGTGCAGATATTTTCAAGTCTCTTCTAACAAGTCTCTTTCCCCCCCCCAGTAGTTCCAGTTCCTACCGCAACCCCTGCCGCAGCTTCAGCCCCTGCTGCAGCTTCAGCTCCAACTCCCACCTCCACTTCAACTGCCATGGTTCAGCAGACCCCTATCCTCCAGCTGATCACTTCCAACTCTAATCCCACCTCCACCTTGGCCACTGGCATTACCACCCAGAGTCAAACGGGCACCCTCCTCTTGAAGACTGCCTCTGGGAGTAGCATGATGGCTACAGGCCAGCCGCTTCTCATCCAGTTGCCTTTATCAGTGAACGGCCAGGCAGGGACACTGGTCAACATCCCCGTCTCGTCTTTGTCTGCAGCCAGCTCACTGAACAAGTCCAAAACCACTGCTTCTACCGCCACGTTTATACTCAAGCCTGCACCTGTCACGACCACAGCCACAGCCTCGGCACCAGCCGTGGCCACTGTCCCAGCCCTCCATGGCTCCAGTGCCCAGATGTCCTCTGGCCAGATCTCTCTTGCTCGTGCTGTGTATCAAGGCGGTGCAAGTGGAATAACTACACCCCATGCTGGGGTATCTGTGACCACGGCCAGGACACCAGCTCAGTCTGTCTCTGTAGTCGGGGCCATGTCTTCAGTCTCTTCACCTACAACATCTGGGCCAGCAGCAACCGGATCCACTGCTCCGGGACCTCCACAGGGGATGTCTTTGACATCAAAGACAGGTGAGGATGACTGAAGAGCACGGAGGTGCTGCTGACATTTCATTTTCCTTAACTTGGTACTAAATTTAGATTGTTTTGTATTTCTCAGACAACCAAGTTACAGTAACCGCTGCATCTAAAGCAGCTGCACCAGCGGCACGACCCAAAGGCTCCGTAATTGACCTCACCGAGGACGATGATGATGTCCAAGGTTAGAGTTGGCGAACTTTTTGTTTTGTTTTTACTTCCCCTAATATATGTTATTAAGGCTAATTATGTTATGTTTTATGGTTTTCAGTGACTGGAGTGAAGAATGCTACTGTTACAACTCCCTCACCGAGCCCACGCACTAACCCAGTCATCAGCATCCACAACAGTAAGAGCACCAAATTACACTAAACAAATTTTATCACTCTGGCAAATTATAAAGTATCTAGTAATTTAGGCAGATGCCTATGCATATGTATCCTGTGCTTTAATTCTAACTTATACATATAATCTGAGTTTCTTGTTTTGTTTGCTTTTGTTTTTGTTTTCAGATACAGGAGCAAGAGCATCCCCTCTAAGCAATCAGAACAGTTCTGGCAATCCTCAGTTGACAGTACATCACCGCCCCCCAGTGGTGGTGAGCTTTTAGAACTGGATTCTAAATATTTCTCACACAGGCACTTCACTACTTTTCTGTTCTGTAACTTCAATGTTTAAGTCTTGGTGAATTGTTATTTTAACATGATTTGCTGATGGTTGGTTTCTAAAGCTATTATTAGATTTTTCTCTGTTGAAAACTACAGCTGTTAGCTGTTTTGGGAGTTATCCAAGCACGAATGATCCTTTTGCCACAACTAAAAGGAAAGAACAAGCTGTGACACCAGATTTCTTTTTTTGCAGGATACTCCATTAAAATCCCGCAGTGTAACCACTACTACTACACCAACTCGAGGCTCCAGCATGGCGCTTCCACCGCTCCCTCCTGCACCCGCACCATCACGCTTACCCCCAGAGGCTGAACGGACCTCACCTCCTCAACAACCTCAGCTAAAGCTGGTGCAGAGTCAGACTGGTATAGTGCTCTCCTGGTGTGTTGGAGAAGTTGATCGGACCTGCGCAGCTGTAGAAAGCTATCACCTTTATGCCTTTCATCAAGATAACTCTAACAGCAATGCATCTCAGCAGCACTGGAAGAAAATTGGGGAGGTGAAGGCCCTTCCACTGCCTATGGCCTGTACGCTGACCCAGTTCCAGTCTGGCTCCACGTATCACTTTGCTGTTCGAGCCAAAGATGTATATGGGCGCTTTGGCTCTTTCTGCGAACCTCAGTGCACAAATGTCATCAGTTCCAGCTCTAGTTGAACCGTTACAGAAAAGACATAGCGTTTTGCCTTTGATAGTTTATGACTTTTCACCTGTTTTGTGTTAGGAACTGAAATATTGTACGCTGGACAAAAACAAACACCTGTAAATGTCTTCCCACATAACAACTGGGCAACAAACTGACTTGGAGAGTTCAAGTGGCAAACGGTTGGTTTTGTCTGACTCATCATATGTAATGTGTTTTTTGTGACTTAAGCTGTTGTGTATATAAGTTGAAAAAGTTTGCCCCTCCTGCCAGATCAGGTATTTGTGTTGTTCGCTCCTGATCTTCAGACCCAGATCTTTTTTTTTTTCTTTTTTTTTTCTTCCTCTTTTACTTGACAGGATTTTTTTTTTTCCATGTAAACTAAATTGCACAGAAATGTATAAATGTGTGGTAGAAACAGAATGATAACTTTTGTAAGTTTTGTCTGGCAACCAGACTTTCACAAGCATAATAAAGAGGTTTTATTAAAGTCAGCGACAGGTTAAATATTCTGTATTTAATGCCATAGCACTCCTCTGCAGTTAGACTTTAGTCACCTAGGCCTAGAGAGCCTGGATGACTCCTTTGTAGTTCCCATAGGATTGGCAAGTTGTTCATAGAGGTTTGTGGGTGATGCTATGTGAAATCTGTTTCAAAGAGTGCTGCATCCACAACGTTCTTGTGATTGCCCAATTGGTGCAGACAAATCGTCACCGACACAGTGGCGACTGCCAGCAACCACTCACCAGCTGGTTGTGGGATACATACTTTTCCTAAACAACCTGGGGTTGCCAGTGGATCA
Organism: Aulonocara sp. 'chitande type north' Nkhata Bay; assembly: GCF_057382095.1. NCBI lineage: Eukaryota > Metazoa > Chordata > Actinopteri > Cichliformes > Cichlidae > Aulonocara > Aulonocara sp. 'chitande type north' Nkhata Bay. Next base: position 27,400,977 of record NC_141349.1, on the reverse strand, counting down.
CTGACTGATCCCTAGGCCTATGTGAATGAGGCTTCAGCAATCGATGTCAAAGCGCGCATATATATATATATATATATATATATATATATATATAATTTTTTTTATTTTATTTTTTTTTAACCTCATTACCAGTGGTTGCCGGATGATTACAGAGTGGACATTAAGCCTGTGTGGCTCGGACCATACAGAAACCACAAAGCAGAAAACCAATGCCTAACAAAGACATGGACTTTGGTAACAGGATACAGAAAATATAGTCATGTGGGGACCAAAATCAAAAAGGTTATGTTATTGTCTCTGAATGTGCACAATAAACCTTGTCAGATGGCAGTCCTGTGACTCAGTGGATGTCTTATACTGGTGTTCTTCAAATGCGAGAACAAGATCAGAACAACTATTTGGATAAATCCTTGTGAAGGCATCAAGAGGATTATTGAAATGCTTTAAACAGCTGTAACCACTCCGTTATTTTGGCACAAGGCTGGCTGGCTGGTTTTAAGATTGGTCCCTGAAGCCATCCACTAGTCCATTTATTTTAAACAGCTGGGCTGGAGCCCTCTCTAAGATGAATTGAGCGACAGATAATTTGGAGATGCTACTTAACCTTAACAAAGCTGTCTCTGGACTGCAAATGGAAACCCAATGAACCACATGGAGAACATGCAGAGTGCACGGCTGACCATAACGTTCAAGCAGAGAACCTTGTTTCTGTGAGGCGACAGTGCGCTAACCACTGCTCAAATGTGCTACCTATCCTTCTCTAGTGGGACTAGCTGCACAGCCCCATTAAAATCAAAGCAGAAATTGATTCTCAGACTGCCTCGTTAAAGAGTTCTTGGGCTTTGACCTGTGGAAGCTGGTCAAAAGAAGAATACACTTGATTTTAGTCTTAGCGGAAAGAGGAACTGAAACGAACCATTCTGGTAAAGAAAATTGCCAGGCTGGTAGATGATCTGGTTTGGAATTTTAACAACAAGACAGTCTCATGTCTCCAGGAAACTGGCAATGCAATGTCTGGAAGAAAGGGAAGTAGAAACTAGCTCGGACTGAGACAAACTGTGTACATTGGCTGGCCATGAGCTCTGACTGACGTTGGCATGTCTCGGATGAGGATCTATAAACAGACTAGGTGGAAGAGGTGCAGTCTCGTTCTTATAAAGTGCTTTTCTACTCCGAACACTCAAAGCACTACATACTAAAATCCTCATTCATCGATTCGCGCAAGCACGCAAGTGCTTTCTACGTAATATTCACACTCCAATGAATGCATCAAGGTTCACTAGTTGGCATGCAGATTTGAGCAGCCAGGGATCAAGCCACCAACTTTCTGATTAGTGTCCTGCTAATCTACTAAAAAGTCCTGGCTTCAGGGATGGTATATGGAAGTGCACTTCCCTGGTAAGATTAGATGAAAATGCTGACAGGGCATGTTGCACTGCTCTGATGAAGGATGGAGGAACTCAGTCCAGAAAATCTGAAGTGCAATAGACTAAGCTCACTGCAATATGATAAAATCAACTATGGTAAATCAAGACAGAAAAGCTAAGTGGTCCTCTGGAAGTGATTGGCAGAGGGAGAGACTGGTTCACCAGATTAGGCTGTGACAAGACATGCCTGGATCCAACAGTGCTGCATCAATATAAGCCTTGGAAGATGACATCTGAAATTTTTAAATCACTGTCAAAGTCTTTAGTATCATTGCATTTTTGACTTTTTCATGGACCTCAAATTTGCGCAGTGAGCAAAATAGGTGTCAAGCTCAATCTTCATGTTGAGGATCATCACTGGTGATAAGCTGTGCCTTCAAGAGACAGACAGTCCTCAGTGGATGAGTGGAATTTTGAGGGCATTGCATGAAGAGATAAAACTAGACCTGGAAAATATCTCTAGACTGTAACATTATGAAAGGTCCGAGAGAGAAAATTTGGGACAAAAGATCTGAACTGTGGCACTTTCCCATTGTACAGTTGTGCACATTCATCACAGAACCACCTTCCTCGCTCAGATCCAGGTTTGAGGCCCACTGTTTTGATGGATATGATACAATGTGCACTGAAAATGTGAACATGCAGTTGGTCAGTACAGAACATCCATAGAAAAAAAAATGGAAGTAGCAAGGTTGCTGGAAGTGGCGCAGCACTGCTCATAAAAAGTACCTTGAAGGGAATAGTGACAAAATTGAAATTGGAGCTTAATGGAGTCTTAATGGAGTCTTCTCGATGGTCTGTACGAGCCAGTGTTGGAACTTTGAGCTGTACAGGCTATAACATCACATTCACTGGCTTCACCTGGGATGGGTACCAGCCTTCATGGAAACATTTAATTAGGTCCGACCTTAGTGATGGCTTTGGTTCTTCCAGGTCATACAGAGGCTTGATTCAATCTCCACACTTACAGACTTTGACTCAGGGGCTTTTTACGGTTACTGCATTGGTTCTACCACTCACAAACAATCATGTCACTACAGCCCATCACCATTTGAGAACTGAGGACGTGAGAATTTGCTGAAGTATTCTTTTACAAATGATAGGTGTCGCCACCCAGACAAGCAGCGTGCAGGTATAATTGGCCTTTGAGTCTTCTCAGTCCATGAAGGCTGAGGGTTGAATGAGTGTTTCTGCAAATTTTGCCTAAAGTCCTTGCCCACATGTTATGCCATACAGGAGTGAGTAGATGTCTTAGAAAAAACTGTGGAAAATTACAATGTAAACAAGCTCACATCCAGGTAGATATTTAAAACCAACAAAGAGATTACAGATGACTGTAGCGTGCCCTTCATTACATTTTGAGTTTGTTTACCTTTTTTCTTCATTGGCTCGTCATTGATGTTTGACATTTATTTGCTATCCACGTAAGCAAGGCAAGGTTTCAAATGGAACAATTAAATTCTTTCACCATAAAGAAAGTAAACAATCTTAACTTCCAATCCAACTGCAAGTATCAAGAAACTATTGGGGTTGTCGAGATTCATATCATTCTGAGCCCTTATGAATTCACACTCAAATACTACTGAGACAGCACCATTTGCTGCCTTAAAAGATTTAGTGCTTAGGCCTTCAGTCAGATCCTGGGTTGAAGTTAAGGGTTTTGCCATAAGCTAGAAAAATAAAAACAGCAAGATGGCCAGCAGCAATGTGTCATTGTTGGAAGGCAACAATAACTCAAATATCCACTTGTTACAAGCAAAGTATACAAAAGAGCGTATCTGAACACAACATTTGTCGAGCCTATAAGCAGATGGGCTACAGCAGCAGAAGACCACAACTTCTGCCATACCTGTCCGCTAAGAACAGGAAACCGAGGCTACAATTTACGTGGGCTCATCAAAATTATGTGAGGGGTCTGCAGAGATGTTTTCTGTCCTTCTGGAGGGAAAATCCACAGCGATGATCCTGTCTCCAGACTGATTGTCTGTTGCACTCTGGCGCTGTCCTGCTTCGTGGCTGAGCCGAACCAGACAGCGATAGATCTGCACAGGACTGTCTGGATGAAGGCAGTGAAGAAGATGACCCTATGACAGGGTTAAGTTTCTGACTTGCCACAACTTTTTCCAGACAAATTCTATATGTGAGGAGCACTTTAGATCACGTGAAGTGGTAGATCCTAGGAATCTGAAGTGATCCACAGTAGGGCTGCCACAAACGATTATTTTGATAGTCGACTAGTCACCGAGTATTTATGCGATTAGTCGACTAATCAGATCATCATCCACTGGACGTAAAACTACAGCTTATTGCACCAGCAGCATCTGCTCTTATATAACTATCATTAGCTTACAGCTTTAAGCTTTTAAGGTGCTAACTAAAAATAAAGACAAGATGATAGTTTATTCAATTTTAATGAAATTTGCAGATTGTTTCGGTGAAGTTTAATAAACTCCTTGCTATCTAAAATATAACAGGACAACGGAGTATATTCTCCAGCATCTCACACTTCTGATAATCAGCTGTCTGCTTGACGTTTATTCAGCTGTGTAAAAACTATAACTTTAATCTCAGACAAACCGATTTACTCAGGAACAAATAAAATACTAAAAAAAAAAAAAGCCAAACAACAACATTTTTAATTTATCTAAGTGACTCATATATATTTAACCTGAGTAGCGAAAGACGGCGGTGGGTTTGAAAACAATTTGCCGGGAGTCCGGTGTTCTCACCGCGCTAGTGACCTAGCCCCCGGCTAGCTATCGAGCTAGTGGGTAACAGACGTCTCCGAAAACGTCGGAGCGCTTTTGAAAATATGTGGTGTCCTGATAAACTGAGCAGATATTTGAGGTTTACACAGCTACATTCTCGGCTGAAAATATGTTAAACGTTTATTTTGTGACCCAGAAAGAATAATAAGAGTAATATTAAAACTAACTATCTGCCGCCATTGTTGGAAACTAAGCTGGGCCGCGCTATGAATTCTGGGACACAGCTGCTTCTTCTTCTTCTTCTTCTTCTTCTTCTTCGGGTTTTAACGGCAGCTGACATCCTTGTACATGCAGTGCTGCCATCTTCTGTTTCAGTCCGTTATTACACTCTTAAATCCTGCTACTTATTCCTGCGTCTTTTGGGATCTTACAAAGCTTCAAACGACGCGTCGACTATTAAATCAGTCGTCGACGATTTTGATAGTCGACGTAATCGTGACTAGTCGACAAATCGTGGCAGCCCTAATCCACAGTAACTACTGTATTGTTGAGGATGGCAAAAGGTGGGAAGGTTTTTTGGGTTCTTCAAAAGTCCACCGTCATCTCCACAGTTTTGAGCGGGTTCAACTTCAGGTGGTTCTAACTGCACCAGTGGACCAGTTTATCTGCTTCCCTAACTATACACGGATTTATCCTCATTTTGGATCAGACCAATGATAGTGGTGTCATCCACAAACTTTAGGAGTTTCACAGATGGTTCTTCTGAGGTGCAGTGATTACTGTAGAGGTAGAAAAGCAGCAGTCAAACTGTGAGTACGTCGTTTTTCAAACAAAGGTAAGTCAGCTTGAGTCTAGTTGAATGCGATTGATCGATTGACCTTGGCCTTTCTGATCTACAGCTGTACTGTGTAAGGTATAAAAATGCTGCAACAGTTACTGGAGAGCAGGCAGAAGCTATTGAAGGACACACAAGACTTCAGCACAAGAGCCCTGATTGGTTCCGATGGCGTGCCGGGAGAATCACAGCTTCGGTGAGGCACGCTGTATTTGCCACAAGTTTAGAAACTCCCGCCCAAAGCGTGGTTAATCGTGTGTGCTACCCTGAAAAGTCTATGTGTATTGTGCAAACAAGATGGGGACTGGAACATGAGGAGGACGCACGAAAGGCCTACACTGAAAAAATTGCAGCACTTCACCACTATCTGCAGGTTCGTTTGTGCGGTTTTATTGTGAACACACGTTTTCCTGAACTTGGAGCATCTCCTGATGGACTCACTATGCGTGAATGTTGTGGGAAAGGGTGCTTTTAAATACAGAACGGACAGCATTAAGCAAGCAGTGGATGCGCAGGATAAAGACTTCTGCCTGGAGTTAGCTGCAAATGGACTTCACTTTTAAAGAGGACGCACTCTTACTACTGTCAAGTGCAAACACAAATCTTCGTGACCAGCACCAAGCACTGTGACCTCATTGTATGGACCCAAAGAGACATGGCTGTGGTTAGCATCTTCCCTGATGTAGACTTCTGTGAACCACGATTGAAGAAAGCACAGGAGTTAATCAAAAAAAAAAAAAGTGCCTTCCTGAACTTCGAATATTTTTCTCTATGCGTAGTGCAGCTCTGAATATCTAATTCTTTCTTTCTGGGGTCTACTTTTATGCCTGATGTGCATAGACATGTTCACAATTTGCTTTCACTACTTTTGTACTAACAAAATACCACTTTACAAAATGTAAATAAAGAAACAAAAGATTTTTTTCTTGCCTTTCATTACTTTTATTACAACAACGTCAAAGGCGATCAAAGTAGTTACAGTGACGAATAAGTGTCAGTTACAGTTTACAAATACATTAATGTAATGACAACGTTTTTATAACATAACGCACTACCAACTGTCTTGAAATTACTATGTCTTAAGAGAAATAATCACAATACATACAGCACACGTTTACGAATTTTTAACAAGAGCAAGTTTCAGTTGTCCCTGGTTTTACCACCACACTGGGACACATGTTCACCAAAACGCAGCAAACCTTCACTATTTTATCAAGAAGGGTCACATCTTCACCCTCACATGGAAGAAGTAGACGGATTGGCATGGTGGTATGCAGCATTTTGAACTTATTGCGCAAAGTACCTATTACTCGCTCAACATGAATTCTTAGGTGGGCAATGGCTCTCTTATCTTCTATGTCCCTGGCATCGAGTTGACAGAAGCCCTTTGTATATGCAGGGATCTTAACCTCTGCACACATCATTCCCACAGGATTTCTGATGGCAAAGCCTCTGTCAGCCAAAACTACATCCCCTGGTAACAGCCTTTGAAGAATACCACAGTTCTCTGTGATATGTCTGTCTGATGCACTCCCACCCCACCCCTTGGAAATGAATGAAATTGCACCAAGAGGTGTAATCCCAACGAGGTATTTCATGGTGTGTGTACCCTTATACTGAGAGTATGTTTGTGCATGTGCCTTTAAATTTGATGGTCTTTCTGTACAAATTTCAAAACAATCTACAATGATGGCTACCCGTTTTCCAAAAATTTCAATAAATTGAGGGGGCATTGTGGCCTGTAAACAGTGCCTCTCTGGCCAGTGCACCAAGGCTCCTAAGCGGGCATACAAAACATCAATGGTATCGGTAAAGACAGAAGACAGAGTTTTGTGGGAAACATTGAATAGATCACAAAGATGCTGGACAGGAAGATCAAGTCTGAGACGCATGAGTGTGAGTAATAGCATTTGGAAATGCGACAGTTTCTGTGACGCTGGCAGGAAAGCTTTTACATTGTCAAACACGGCCAGTAAAATTGCAAAACAAGGTAGTCCAGTGTAATATCTTACTTTTTCCGTGTCATCCTTTAAAAAAATGTTCATTCAGCTCTGTCTTTTTCAGTTGTGATTGAAGCTTCCTGTTCTCCTCCAACAGCCGGTTTACTTCTGCTCTGCTCTGTTCACAGCACACACAATCCTTCGTCTGTCTTGTAGCCTCTGTGTGTCTTACTGTCAGATCAAGATTTTCTACATTTGCAGTTGCTAACTCGGCCTCCACTTGTCCAACACAACTCTGGCCCACAGCCTCCTTGGCAAGGTGACTATGGTGTTGGTCTTCTGTCTGTCCAACTTGAGCTGCTCTTCATGTGTAACTGCTGCACAGGCCTCACCTTCACACTCTACTACTCCTTTATGAAAGCCTGTCAGATACAAAGAGTACACACACAAAAGGGAAATGTTCAGCAGTATTCCAAATAAGGGCGCATGATTAATTAAAACGCTATGTGATGATTGCCGGACAGTGAGAGCACTTTTTTTAATTTTAGGATGGGGTGGTGGTGTTCTTTACCTCCGACTGCCGCTCTTTGTTGCGTTCGCCGTCTGTGACGGTCAGAATTAGAGGTTAGGATTTCGGAGTGCCCCATATGGAGCGTTGGAACCCAGTCAGGATTTGTCTCATCCATTACATAGGCTGGTTTACCTACAATTACGCAAAAATAATATTAGTGTATCTATACATAGAAAGTATGTCTGCGAATTTACTCAGTAGGATGTTTGACCTCTGAGCGCATCAACATTAAAACTAATAGGCTATAAAGCTTGATTTGTACATATTTAGAACTTACCGGACTGAAAATGTCTGGAGCACACCAACAGATGTTTGGAGATGGAAGAGAACTTGATATCAGGTCTTCTCACAGCTGCTATCCAGGCTAGACGCCGTCGTTTGGTTACATCAGCAACATGAGCTCCCTCATGTTGCTTCCAGGTGGGGAAAGAATGAAAAGATAAACCGTTTTCAGGCTTGTTCCTTTGCCGGTCGCGCGAACTAACGTTACAACCGATTACACAGCAAGTACGAACCATAGCTAATGTTCTCCGTGTGCTTTCGCTCCTCTTTCGCTAGCGCTTTTTTTGACCCAGAAATATGGCGCCTCAACCAAAAATCCTGACCACGCCCCCTCCCGTGACATCACGCTTGGAGCGTCTTTGGAGCAGTCGACTGCATCCTTGGTTCACCTGTTTGGCCAGTAGGCAAACTGCAGGGGTTCGAGCAGGATTTCTTTGATGTCTTTCAGGAGTGTTAACACCATACATGCCTCCCTGCCGATTTCAGTGCCCCTCCCGATAATCTCCCGGAGCCACCATTCTCCCGAATTTCTCCCGATTTTCCACCCGGACAACAAAATTGAAAAGCCATATCGCAGAATTCATAGCGCGGCCCTGCCAATTCCAGTTTCCAACAATGGCGGCAGCTACTTAGTTTTAATATTCCTCTTATTATTCTTTCAGGGTCGCAAAATAAACTTTTAACATATTTTCAGGTGAGAATGTAGCTGTGTAAACTTCAAATATCTGAGCCGGCGAGAACACCAAACTCCCGACACATCGTTTTCAAACCCCCGCGGTCTTTCGCTACTCGGGTTAAACATGATATATAAGTCACTTTGACAACTTAAAAATGTTATTGTTTGGCTTTTTCAGTGTTTTATTTGTTCGTGAGTAACTCGGTTTGGCTGAGATTAAAGTTATTCGATTATATTAAATTAATTTAACTTTATTAATCCCTCGGGACGTTGTTTACAACGGTGACATTTAACGTTTTATGCGATAAATAAACACTGTAAAATGTATTTACCCCCCCCCCCCCCCCCCCCACCCCAACAGCCCTTTTGAATGTCTCACTAATTCTGAGGTTGGCAAGTATGGTTAACACTAGTCTTTCAAAGGACTTAATGACAACAGACATCATGGCGGCAGGATGATGGTGGAGATAAGATAAGATAAGATAACCTTTATTAGTCCCACACGTGGGAAATTTGTTTTGTCACAGCAGGATGATGGGGGGAGGGGGCAATAGGTCAGCACAGAGTCTCAGATACAAGGGGGGCAAACTGTCCTGGAACCCCGGTGTTCTGTCTCTGACAGAGCAGACAAACATCCTCTTCACAGATCTTTAATGTAAGCAGGGGGTCAGAGGGGAGGGAGTGAGGGCTGCTGATTCTTTTTGTGTGGATGTGAGGGTGAGCATAAGGGAGGTGTGAATAGTTGTCTTTCACATCTGCAGTAGAAGGTGTTAAGGTCGTCAGTCAATTGAGGATCCTCTTCACAGAGGGGGGATGGACTCCTGTTACTAGAATGTGCTGCAGGTCTCTCCAAACTGAAGCAGGGTCATTGGCTGAGAAGTAGTTTTTTTTAACTTCTCATTGTAACTCCTCTTAGCGACCCTGATCTCCTTGCTCAGCTTGTTTGTGGCCTGCTTGTACAGGGCCCGGTTCCCGCTGCTGTAGGCCTCCTCCTTGGTCTGGCACTGCTTCCCCAGATTTGGACTAAACCATGGTTTGTTATTATTGTATGTGCAAAAGGTCTCAGTTTACACCCCCCACGCACGGGGCGATCTGCACTAACTTGCTAACGGAGATTTGCAGCGTTAATGTGGTTATGGCGTTAACATCATTTTAACGAGATTAACACTGACAGCGCTAGAATAAATCTTCTTTTTTTGGTACTGGTACTGGTTTTATTTTGTTGTATTTATCGGCAATACCGTAAAAGCTGGTGCGTGAAAATATTGTTGGACATAAACCGGTCCGTGGCGCAAAAAAGGTTGGGGACTGCTGCTTTAATGTGGCCACAGTCAGACCAAGGCTCTCAGTAGCTGAGCTGCTTTGTATATCTTAGTGTTTCCTTTGTGCCTTTCTAGTGAGAATTGAAAAGATGAACACATCACATTAAGCACTGAAGTGAAATTCATTTTATATTCTCTTATATTATAAATAACATCTGGTCAGTTTGGGTTAAAAACATTCTGAAGTGCCATACATTTTGATTATTTGACTTCAACAGAGACCTTAAAGTTTCACATAGACAACCCAACATTTCCCATTTAGGAAGCACTTACCAAAAAGAAAGGAAAAAAAAAACCTCTGGCAGCAATTTACCTCAACAGACTGCAGAGTGAGGAAAACTGAGCACTGTAAAAACAACAGACAATAAACACTGAGCAGATCCAGTAGCCACCACAACTCTGGACCACACATTGCTGGCGCCACTGATACTGCAGAAAAGTGCAGGGAGGGAGAGGATAAAAGCATTAAAGCATAATCCACAGTGCAGAGAAAACAGTAGGTAAACGCATACATCAGTGGCATTAGAGTAAGCAGATGCCTAATGGAAACTTTAAGTTTCCATTGACAGAAAAAAACATTGCACGATAAGTAAAAGAGGTAAACTGGCCTAAAAGAAAATGATCTTACATATAAACTTCTTTGATTCAAAGGCTCTGTAATGACAAAAAGAGAAGACACAGAGACTTAAAGGTGGATCTTTCCGGATTCTTGAATTATTATGGTTTTATTCAGCTCAGTGTTTTTTTTTTTTTCTAAATTAAGCATGTGAGCTACTGTTAACATGAGCGTAAGAACTGCACATTAATGCTGCGACCTCCACACTAATGTCTGTGGTTATCATTGCAGTTGACAGGTTTTGCTGCGATATTATTTAATCCTAGCTACAATAAGTAATGATATGAAACGAAAAGTCAAGTTTGTGGCCACTGTTCGTTGCTGACCTGCAGTACTTTCAGTTGCCACAGAGGGGAGCCCTGGAGCCTTCAAAATCAAGTACTGCCAATACAGCTATTGCTGTCATGGCTACAATTCTAACAACTGGTAACTCACCAAACTGTATTATTCTTTGTTTTGTGCATCATGGTCTGCTCTCCTAATCACAATCGAGGTTTGCTGCAGATAATGTTTTGTTATATTGTGTATTTTATTTTAATATGCTACAGCTAAACAGCAAATCCACACAGTCCACACCAACAACATATCAGAAGAACACACAAAAGACAGAGAAGAAAAATCATGAGACTGGTGCTCTAATCTCTCATCATAATGCACGACACAATGCTAAAAGATTACTTTAGTGGAATTTTATGTCTCACAGATACATGGAAAATATTGTGGATCCTGTTACTGCCATCATGAAGTTTCAGTCTTTCTTTCTTTTTGTCTTTTTGGGATATTTGTCACACTTACATGTTTCATATTTAAATATTACACAAAGATAACCTAAGTAAATTCAAGATACAATTTTTAAATAATTACTTCATTTATCAAAGGAAAAAAGTTATACAAACCGACCTGGTCTTATGTGGAAAAAAAAATGCCCCCTAAACATAATAACTAGTTGCAACAAGAACTGAAAACAATTTTTTTTTAATGAAATTAGCAGTAATCCACAGTTCCTTATTGCAGCTTCCTACAGTAAGTAAGTTCTCTGATAATGGTGTATTTTATGTATTTTATCCATACTGTCTTCCAAATCTGGCTCCAAACATCCATCCATCACCAGGCCAACCGCAAGATGTAATCTCTCCAACATATCCTGCATCTGCCCCGGGGGCTCCTCACACTAAGTCATGCCTGGAACATTTAATCCCTCTGAGAGAGAAGATATCAAAGGACACTTCCACCCTGCCTGGGATATCGTTACCAGGGATGCACCCTGGAGGCAAGCCTGGGGAGGGAAGTTGAGGGAACATGCCTGGTGGCTGGGCCGATGGAGACCAAAGAGATGACATGGGCCCACCTCCTGAAGGAGGTGCTGTATGGCGTTTAGTACAATATTTGTTGTACGGCGATCAAGAGTGGGGGCTCTGACAGTTCAATGTCGGGCTATTGAGGCTGGCTATGGAAGAAAAAAATGAACTTTTTGGCACTAATGTTAAGGATTCAAAATGTTTAGCACAACACAAGTGGGTGATAGCTCTGTGGCTACATCCATCATTTAAATACAGTCTTTGACCCACATGGACAAGTGACGAGGCACCGTAAGAATCATGCTGATGCAGTAATACGAACTACAGGAGTTGTTGGATACCCTTTTTCAAGCACACATTCCCATAAACTTTACCTGTAGGCAGCTTCATTCACAAGCTGGCAGGTTTCTGTGGCAACACGCCACATAAGCGGGATGCCTTTCTGTTTGATTTTATTACATATTTAGTTCAGGCACAAAGAATAAAAAAAAAAAAAAAAAAGTAAAAAAAAATGCTTGTTTTGAATTAAAACCACATGTTAGATGTGACAAAACTATCAGTGTCCAAAAAACAAAAAACAAAAAAACCCCCCACATGTTAGAAAGCTCCATTTTCTGTGTTGTTAGGCGAATCATACATGCACCTATACAAACTACCACTAGAGGTCTCTCACATAATCTACTGCTTTATATTTCCCACGGAATGAAACTGTAAATAACACACTTTCTGCACCAAAGAGAAGGTACAGAATCATACCTGTTTGTCTATTGAATTAACACAAGTCAGCGATGGAAAGAGTAAAGGAATTTAAGAAAAAGAAGAAGAAAAACTACAAAATCATAACAACAAACCTATGTAAGTTATATTTTCACAATTAGAAAAACTTAGTTTCACACTGCAACAGTAATCCTAACATATATGTAACTAATACTCAAAATTCCCAGTTCTACCACTCATATTTAGTACAATAAGCTGAGTGTATATAAAGACTTCAAGCAAAATGTAACTTTTTTATATACTGATGAGTGTAAATAAGTGTAAATTCTATTTCACAGGCTGATTGCGTGCATATTTCTTATGTAAATAATTGAGCTGTAATATAAAAAGTGAACACACATCGAATACAGTAGATAACCCAATAATTGAAAAAAAGCTGCAGCCTACTGTGTGTAAGCAAAGAATTTCCATTAGCATTTTATTTGGGCCTTTACTGAGCTTTTATGGGGGTGAATGTACAAGCACAGGAACACAGAACACACTGTCAAATATACACTCACCTCTCACTTTATTAGGTACGCCTGGTTAACTGCTTAACTGCTTAATGCAATCAGATGACACAAACTTAAGCATGTAGACAGGGTCAGGACAGCCTGCTGAAGTTCAAACTGATGAGCATTAGAATAAGTAGGAGAGGTAATTTTGTAACTTTGATTGTGGCATGGTTGCTGGTGGCAGACAGCTTGGTCTGAGTATTTCAGAAATGATCTCTATTGTTTAATCTCTATTGTCATAGTGTTAACAGAGAATATCCACTAGCTCACTTATGAAAATGCCTTGTTGATGCCATTAGTCATAACCACTCGTTACAACCAACATGCGTAGAAGAGCACAAGTTGCCACTTCAGCTAACAACAGAAAAGTCAGGCAATACATTCACAGAGTAAAGCTGGGCAAACACTGTGCGATTTTTTTCAGTCGCGTTATTCAGCTTCTGCTCAAACTGTACGATTGACTCGCAGGGGTTAGAAATTGGTAGGTAACGATGCAGGGTCTCACACTATACGGCCCGATGCTCTGATGCGACCCGAGTGCTCACACCGTGCGTCCATAAAAATGAAGGTTATAACAGAAAATCTGTCGCTCTATGGGATCAGAACGATGCCACCTTGAAATGAAACCGAGAAAAAATATTGTAACTGAAATAAATGTACTGAAAAATCTTGTATTGAAACTGAGAAAAAAATGATAGTGAAAAACAATGAATTGAAACTGTAAATTGTTTTGTTTTCGCGTACAATTTGTTTCAGTTGAGACCCTGCATCGTGACCTACGAACTTCTAACCCCTGCGAGTCAATCGTACACTTTGAGCAGAAGCAATAACGCGACTGAAAAAAATCGCAGTGTTTGCCCAGCTTAATGTGTGCTAAAATAACTACTTTAGTCACTACATAAAAAAAATCTGTACTTTCTTTTCACAACACCACGATCACAAGGACTGCACGTATCCACAAGTTTTGGTAGTTTTGGTACTTCAGCATGTAGATAGCCCTATGAAAAGTAGCGAGCATGAAGGAAGCAAGGTTTTTGTTTTGTTTATTTTGTCTGTCAGAACTGTTGTTTGGAGCGACGTTTTTTAAGTGGCAGGTCATTTCAAACGCTACGTTTCTTTCAACTCAACAAACATCAACAAACACGCGAACTGTTTGTGTGCAGTTTGTTGCTAGCTTAACGTCCAGCTGCTGTATTTCACAGGGAGAGAAAAGAAAGAGCCAACTTCACTCAGAGATGGAGAAAGATGGGGAGAGGAAGAAGAGAGGTTAGATGCAAAGGTAAGGACTGCTCAGTGAGATTTGACAAACTGGAAATTTAAAGTTTACATGTGAGATAATCTGTTTTCATATTGTGTGAAATGGCTAAACAAGCTGAGGTTGACTGTGTTATGGATCAAAATCATTAAAAGCATGAAAATCCTCTGCTGATTAGTGCAGGATTAACAGGTTAGATTGCTGTACTGTGATGGATTTAAAGTAAAGAACAAGTGTGGGACTGGTGCACAGTGACTGTCTAGTTAGTATAAACAGTGTACCCTCAGTGCAGAGGATGGAAATCAGCCAGGACAACTCATGAAACATCTGCTGACACCTGGTTGAGTCAGGTGTGTAAATTTGTAAAGAGCAAGAGGTCAGCTGATCACAGTCTGTACATTAAGACCCCCCCCCCCCCCCCCACTGAATCCCACTTTAACTCTTGACACATTCCTGTTTTAAGTCAAAGAAAATGGAGCTCTCTCTTTTTCACATTTTCCTGCTATCTATCTATCTATCTATCTATCTATCTATCTATCTATCTATCTATCTATCTATCTATCTATCTATCTATCTATCTATCTATATGTGTGTATATATATATATATATATATATATATATATATATATATATATATATATATATATATATATATATATATATATGCTTGCTATTATTTTAGATACAGTAAACTAGTCTTAATGCCAAAATAGAGTTTAATACAGTTTTAAGTTGTGACTTTCGGCTTTGCAGAACTTTAGATTTTTACTTTTTTGTAAAAAGCATCATTAGCAGTCCTAATGTACTTTGAAATGCAGGTGTTTTACTTGTAATGGGGTATCGTTTCGCAGTGTGGCACTGTTCTTTCAGCTCGTTCCGCTGTCTCCCTCAGATGCTGCCGAGTCTAATCTCCAATTAAAACAGAGCAACAACAGAGGGAGCCATTGCTTTCTGTATTGGAAACAATTTTCTTGACAATTGTTGCAGCAGCCTGGCTTCACTGTAGCATATCTCTAATTCACAACCCTACAGAAGGACCCACCTCCACATCGCTCTCTCTTTCTCTCGCTCTCTTGGAAGGAGGGGGAGGAGAGCGAGCGCAGTTTGAGTTGCGCTCGCCGCTCTACGCCAGCCAGAGGTGTGTTTCGGCTCCACACTCTGTATCTCTGCGTAGCAGCACCCAACCATGCAGCCAGCCTGAGTGCCATGTCCAACAGCTGTGTTGGCAAAGGGTTACCGCTCATCTGAAGGGAAGGTAGCGTCTTGCTTTGAGGAGGACAGAAGATAAAAGAAGACTGACCAGTTGCAGAGAGAGAGAGAGGGGGGGATATAACTGAAAGCCCCCTCCTCGCCTCACTAAACAGAGCAAAAACGGAAGGCTTTGGAGTATTCAATTTTTTCTTTCGTTTTATATTTTTCTTATTCCTCATCGCAGTGCTGGGAGGTGCTTCATCTTTTCATATAGTCTCTCTCTCCGTCATTTGCCTCCTCATCTATTTCTCCATCTACCTGGTGTACAATTTCTTATATTTATGAGTGAGATAGAGGGGAAAGAAGGGAATTTTGTTTTTCCAATTTTTTTTGCCCTTTCTTTCTCCCTCTTCACTCTTCCTTCTTCTCTTTTCACCAAACCATATCATTCCTGTCATTCCCTCCTTTGCATTTCACATCAAAATGCTGCTCGTCAGGTCATCATACCCCATCCTACGCCTCTTTCTGTGTCTAAAGTCTGATGATTAATGATCTTGGATGATTTTTTTTTCAAAGACAACTAAAAAACTCCTCATGAATGACTATTTTTCCCCCCCTTTTCCTTCTCTTTTGGTCCCCTCCACACCCATTTCTTTTGCATCACACTCTTGCGGGATTCTTAATTGTTACTCTAGGTAGGTTCAATATCGTTTAGTGTCTGTCTATCTGTCTGTCTGTGTGTATTTGTGTGTGCTTTACGTATACATAAAACACACATTAACACACACATGCACTCGCACACTAAACTACGCCTAAAGGATGAGCGTTCAGTGAGTCGACATCGGTCTGGTCTCGCATCCTTCTCCTCATCTGTCCTCATCATCATGGCCAAGTGCGCCCATTTTTAATTGTTGTCTTTGAGAAATCTTTTTTTTTTTATCTGTACACATGTCATGATTTAATAATAAAAAAATCTTTATATATATTTATTTGTTTAGTAACACATTTGTAACACATTTGAAATGGAAAAAAATGAGTTTGCAGTCTCACTGGTGTAATTTTATTGACTTTGACAGCCGAATTTTGGCAAAGTTTGGGATATTTGTCCTAAAAGGAATGATATTCTTTTCACATGATCTGCTGAGCTGCATTCAAAGTTTGGCGCTAATGGCCATCTCAAGTCATTAATAGTGTATCCCATTTCATGCTTGATTTTGTGCTTATTTTGATTCTGCCAGTCCATCAGCAGCCATTAGTACTTTTACTGCCTCCCTGCCCCTTCCCATCCCACACACACACACACACACACCAACGCACACAGACACACAATCTTCCCTCTTCAGCATGTTTTCAGTTTTCCTCCCTCTTTTACCCAAATCTCTCCATTTTCTTTTATTCCCCGCTTTCATTCTCACTCCCTTTCGGGCCAACAGAGACCGGTTACCATTAGCTGGATGTTGATCAGTGGATTCAGCGGGTAATTCCTCGCTGTGGATTTAAGGTGTAATAGACAGCAGGTCTTTAGATAGAGACAGACTGATAGACAGATTAAAATAGGTAGAACTTCACGCGCCATTTCATCACTACCGTCCTCTTTTCCTCTGTCACATTTGTCCCCTTTCCCTCTGTGTTTTGTTTGACGCTACGTCTCTACTTCTCACCGCCACACCTTTTTTGGGAGAGCTGCTTTAAAGCGTTACCACTGCTAGTCTATTCTCAATTAGCCCATATACACATGGACATTTAGCTGAAAATTGCCTGTGCACTCAGCCGTAAGGTGAAAAATTTTGCCTACTAGCATAGGCCCACACCAGCTACTTTAGTCTCACCGCCCACCCCCTTCTTATGGACTGATAAAGAGGCTTAATGAATCCCTCTTTCTTGATTGTTCTGAGAGTGGGATGTCGTCATGAAGGAATATGAAGGACCGCTCGTTTTGCTCTGTCTTTGCTTTTGTGTCTCAACTCTGCTCCTCTGTAAAACATCTCCACTACAGTCTATAAATTATGTGTTACAGAAAAGAGTTAATTAGGTGAGTAGTGAATTAATAAAGCACTCACTTCTTCTTTGCAAGTGAGCGTATGCACATGCATGAAAAGAAGGTGTGTACCCTAAATACGTGTGCAAGAGCACAGCTGACGGAGCAAGAGTGTGCATGCATTTGTGTACATTCGGAAGTCTGCATGAAGCTGGTGGAAATGTATTCTGCATGAACTTTCATCTGCAGGTGATGGCTGTTTTTGTATTTTCCACCACAGTTGCTTGCACGGTTTCACCTTTCGTCGTCGCTCTGTGACTAATTGGTTGTTTATCCACTTAAAAAAAAAAGTCTGTATAATTGAGATTACATCTTCAAGAATTTCACACTCTCACACGTTCAGCTGCACTTCGGAGCACAAAATATCCCTCACTCATGCACTATTTCTAACGCGCAGAATGAAGCTTATACCAGGTGACTCACTCAGTTAGTCCAGTGCAGCGTGCAGGTGCATGGATTTACATCTGTTCATTACTATTCTCTCATTCCTTATTGTGCGCCTAAGCTGGTGGAGGTGCGTTAGCCAGTGCCAAACTGATGTCATCCTCCTCCTGTGTTACCTTTCTTCTTCTTGTTTCCTCCCCAGTGGGTCTGCGACAGATCGTTGACAGTGAATAAATCACAGACCTAATATCACTCATACACCAGCTTTGCTCTAATTGACTCTTCAGCAGGACTTTATTGAGTACAGTGCACACTAAAGGCGATGCAAAAGACTGTATGCTGGGAATTAGGCTATAAAGTCCCATTTCAAATTAAAATGGTTAGGTAAATAATACTAATATTTAACAAAGTTAGGAACTGCTTCACAGGAAGAAATTTATAAGCTTTAAAAAAACTCCTGGAAAAAAACAGAAAGGCAAATAATGAAAAATAAAAGAACATTGCTACCTTTTAAACATCCATGAAAGCTTTTCCATAAAAATGTTTTAAGAAGAGATTTAAAAGACAGTAAAGAAGTTCCCTTTTTGACCTCAAAGGTCGGACTGTGCCACAGTTTGGCAGCTCTGACAGCAAGCACCTGCTGACCTTTGTCTACTAGCAGAAACTTTGGGATAACCAGCAGATCGCCCTGTATACGCCCTGCCCTATGTAACAGGTTAATAAGCCCTTAATGTGCTTCAGATGAAAGATGTATGATCAGTGAGATTTTAAAATCAATACAAAGTGAGAATTTGCCTGTACTCAAGTAATGTGTTTATATTCTTGATGCCAGTTAGCTGTTAAAAAGTAAAAACAGAATAAATATCCTAAAAATGATTAAAATGCACCATTAGACAAAAGAGAGCAAAAGTGAACTGAGTCTGTAGGTAAGAATAACTACAGGATAACAATAACTAAATAATAAGAGTCACACCTTTTAATGATCTCCTATTAATGTAATCTGTTTTGTGTCAGTATGAAAACAGTTTCTAGGCATTTCTCATAAGCAGCTGTAAAATAGAACATGATTTTTAGGCAGTCTTCATACATGATGTTGGACGTTCTCTATATAGACCAAAGTACTGGGCCACACATTACACCAGCCAGTTGGTCATAGAAGCCAAAGCCATGAAGCTCCCGGCGCAGTTTTTGTGCTGATGTTAATGAGTGTTGGCGACTTTTACGCACTGCTCTGTAACCTGGCACGGTCTAAGTCCTAAAGCCTTCACCTTTGCAATAATATATCTAACAGCTGATTGTGGGATATCTAGGAGGGATGAAATTTTAAAAACTGACAAAGTTTCCATGCTATCACAGTACCACGCTCAAACTCGGAGAGCTCGTTTAAAATTCTTTCACATATGTTTGTACAGGCAGGCTGGCCATGTGCTTGATTTAAACATCAGTGGCAACTGGGCTGAAAACACCTGAATTCAGATGTGTGGTTCAATACTTTGGTCCGTTAATGCTGTACATGAAAAACACAAAATCACCATTTAAAAACAAACTAATTTCACATGCCATAAAACAAGTAATCAGTTAGCCGCTGTTCATTTTGAGTAATATTGAGTTACGTATACATAACCATAAAAGCATTCACATTTACATCCATAAAATGGCTCTCTGGGATTGCATAATTCAATATTTTGAGAAGCTGTTGGTTCATAGCGAGGATACTAAATGAATAAACAAATAAGCCTTGTCCAGTTGTTTAATGCAAAAGGTTTATGTAAGGATGTACCGCATTATTCTACGAGTCAAGCCATCAGAATCATATTAATGCCACTATGAGAGTCAGAGATAATTAGAAGGAGTCAGAGAGAAAGATGGATTTTTGTAAATAAAATTTGTTGAATGAATAATTCATTTCACTGCCAGACGGGATTAAAATTCTACACATGCACATATCCTCTGACAGTTTTCCTAAGGGCTAAACTCTGTGTACCTACATATCCTGCATCTACTTCAAGATGCAATAAATACGCACATGTTGCCAGAAATAGGCATATCCCATCTTATGAGCGTGTGCCAGTAAAGATCTGTTAAAGGATGAAAAACTAGACATAGCATACATTAGTCAGGCTACAGCTTAGATATTTTTAATACTGATGGATCATTACATCATTTTATACCACCACAAGGGAACTTAGTGATTTGAGACTGCGACCATGTGCAATGAACTTGCAGGTTTCTTGCCTTTGTAATGGTTATGCATAGATGGGGACCAGTTACTGTCCTCGATGCATCAAGACAGAGTTAGTCTGCTATTAGTCTGTAAATTAATAAGGTCAAATTGGGAATTTGACCTTATTAATGTGCAACATGTTTGTGATCAGTTGACTGTGATGAATCTCAAATGCGCAGCTATCTGCATACACAGCAATGCACATTAACTCCTTACATTCAGAGTTGAGCTCTAACCTCAGAGAGATAAAACAGAAATTTAAAAATTCCTCCGCAAACTGTGGTGGGGTGCGAATCTTTGGAGACAGGTTGCCTCCGCAGTCACCTTTCAATCTAAAGTGGTTGCCCAGATGATGAGGATGTTGCGTGCTCGATGTTTGGGTGACCTTGTCTTTGGTTGCAACTGGGAACCGCTGATTTTTCCAGGTCACAAGCTGGTGGTCATCTAATGTGACCAAGCCATCACAGAGCACGAGACTGATGCGCTGCAGCAACTCTGGTCCTTAGTGGAGCTTTTACACGATACACAAAAACATTTTGCAATTTTGAATTGCAGTCCGTTAAAACTTAATCAGTGTTTTGAAGTTTGTCAGTGGTGGCCGGTGAATCTTATTCAATTTTTTTATGCGATGTCCGACCCAGAGTGAGGAAAAACCATTTAATTCAGCTTACAAATCAAATGTAACATTCATTTAATATATGAATGTACAATTAATGCCAACATTAAAAAGAAGTTCACGTAGTTCTGTATAAAAAAACAACTCACCGTGAACATTTAACTATGATTTCTAACACTTCTTAAACACTTCCTTGTAAAAAATAACTTACTTTCAAAGTTATTTGTACATATTAAGTAAAATGTTCCTGTAGTGTGTAAATAATAATTAGTTGCTCTGCTTGTTCTTTCGTAGAATAATGCACAGTGCTGTTAATTTCCTCCCATAAATGTTTCATGTCTCTAACAGCCTAGGCTTTATCCGTTCCCGCTGTTTTAAAAAGCAAGCACGGAAAGCTAAATAATGCATCTGCATGGCTGCATCCAGTCCTGCGTATATACTGTGTTTTTCAACCTGCTGTCTGATGATGACGTCCACTTGTTTTTTACTTGTACCTTCTTCTCCCCTTTAAGACACCACGTAGGAGTCCAAAAGATCAGCTGACGATGATTTAGGGTCGAATTAAAATCCACAACCTGAGTCACAATGCTGCGCCCAAATTTAGCCTAGCCTCAATACAAAGCCTGTCACTTCGACTCTTTAATCTCCACCTTCTGTGTTCTCTCTCCCTGATTTTGTTCTTGATTGTATCTCTGCCACTTTGGCCTTTCTTTCAAAGTTTGGTCCCTCTATGCCACTACTCTTAGTCCACTTGCAGAATAAGTTACGCCTCTAGTAGTTCGCCCAAAGAGCGTTGTCCTAGATACCTCAAAGCCAATCCTGCTTTTTATTTTTATATTTTTATTCATAGAAACAATAGCAAAATCAACAAAATAGATAAAGGTAAAGGCATGCAATATCTGAAGCTTATAATCTGCATGACAATGTCGCTGTTTAATGAATGCAGGACAGGACAAGCAGAAAGTCAGAGCTCTCTGGTTCAAAAGAACTTTAGCCCTAATTTTATTTTCACCATTGATGCAAATGACAGGGAGGTAATACAGAGAGAGAGAGAGAGACAGAGAGCTGCCTGGCATGAGGAGAGAGCCCAAACAACCAGATCACACTTTTTTAACTTAAATGACCCTGATAGTGTTGAGAATTTAAGCTGTCATCCCTGAAAGGATATCATCTTTCAGTAATGTATGCAGATGTATGTCTTCAGACTCATGGGAAAGACAAAGTAGGGGTGATTTGCAGGCTTTTTATCCCTGAGACTGGTTTAGATCATTAAGGTTAGGAAAGTTTGGATTTATTTATTTATTTATTTCCTGAAGCAGGCTGGATGATTCCTGTGATCAGCTGTTCATGTGCCAAATTACATCACAATTAAAAACACACCTTTCAGATTTTCATGTATTTTGAAACTGGGGTTGTTTTTTGTTTGGATACCTTGAATGTAAATGGCGCTGTCTCTAAAGCACTTTAGGTCAGCTTCTGTTGTTTAAATATGCTAAAAATAAAATAGACGTGACAGTCAACATAAAAAGGTTTAAACATTTTTCATACTGCATGTCTGAGGTCTATTTTTTCAACACAATTCAACAGGCATACTGAAGTTAGAGGATAGAAACAAAGTATCGATCCTATTGTGCTAGTATCGGTCCGACACCTATACCAGCGTTGTTTTCAATACTGTCGATATTTGGGTTGATCCTCCCACCTTTAGCCTACGCTGCTTTACTCTGTCGGCCCTGGAAGATCTGTGTAAAAACAGGGAACAAGCAAGTTGAAAAACAATCATTTAATTTGCACATAGATTTAAGGATTCTGCACATTTGAAAAACAATAAATTGATCAAAAATCAATAATGACACTTTTAACCATGAAGGGGAATCACACCAGAGACTTTTTAAGCTTAAAGCCAAAAGTACTGTCCTGCTCCCATAAAACTCCCAGAAGCCCATTGAATTCTTTACAACAGCCACTTGTTTTGTGTGCTGACCTGAGCACATAGTGGAATAAATATCTATAGCTATAAAATATTAGAGTCTTGAGGATTTCAGTCACACTCTACTAGCCAACTCCTGTTTTTGAATATTTTAAATTCAGCATTTGCTTTTTAAGCTGTCTTCTTCATGCCTATCCCCACTGGTGTAATGTGCATCATGTGACATGTGATAAATTGAGGGCTGCAATTCTGAAATGATCAGACATAAACAATCGCAATCTGAAACAGTAACAGATGAAAACCAGGATGTGGATGTATAATCTCCTAGTGTGCTCTGTGTTGGTATATATTCTGGCGGAAGAAAGTAATTTTTTAGCATATCTTTCCAAAAAATCGTACCTAAAAAAATCAGTGTTGCATTGATTCATTAATTTAATAACGAGCCTTAAAGCCAGCGTGTTTATTGAGTACAGGCAGACCTTATAAAGGCCTGAGAAGGAAAAAAAACTACCAAAAGTATCTCCTGTGAAAAAACAACAACAACAACAATGTAACAACATTCAGCACATTCAGATTGCAGTGAAAGGGGCATGTAGACACAGCGGCTTGACTGAGTTAAGCCTTGACCTCAGAGGCAATTGACTTGTGTACACAGTGGCTTTCAGCCATCCGCAGCCTTACTCGGCCATCTGACTCTTTCCTTGTCTCTTTCAGACGAGGAGCGGGCCGGCAAGCCGAGGATCATGACTGGCTAAATTAAGCAAAGGCACAGAGCGACAGAAGAAGGAATAGAGGGAAGCAGGAGAAGAAGAAAAAGACGAAGAGTACGCGCACATATACACACACTGCTGCTCATCTCCTCATCTCCACGGCAACAGTATTCACACACTTGCAGACTTGAGGAAGGAGACCTGCATCACCAACTTTGGAGGAAGAGGAAAGACAATCAGATGGAAAAAGACGAATGAAAGTCCGCCCGTTCGACACTCTCCGTTCGCCATCATTCGGCTTTTCTTCCCCATAAGAGTGCTGACATTTTGAGTTGATGATCCGTTTTTAAATTCTTCTAAAACGCTCAGTGAAAAGCATTTTTCAGCCAGTTTGGATCTGGTTCTTTGCAGATTAGACTTTTTGTTCTTGGTTTTTTAAACCTTCCTGCTCTCCCCCACCCCACCACCACCACCACCACCACCACTACCACTACCCCCTCACACTGATAACAGCCCAAGCGTCACCCCTCTCCACCCATCAAGCACAACTCTGCTCATCCCTCAGCCTGCTAGACCTCACTTTTCAGCCCTCCGCGTGTGCCTTCGTCTGTCCACCATCCCTTCATCCGAGGCTATGAGAGGAGGAGTCGAATCCCAGATCACTCCATCATGCCAGTTCTGAAGAGTAGAGAGGAGATCCGGGCTGGCAATGTTCAAGGTAGGCCAGTGATTTAAGTAATTGGGGCTGTGCATATGTGTCCATGGGTATCGCTTAAAACTTCACCCCAAATTACATCTTTGATAAGCCGGGGAATCAGAAAATGGTGAATAAAATCTCTATCGCAGCAGCTCAGCGGAGTCTAAGGTGACACACACAAATATAAACGACGTGCAATTTAAAATGACATTTAGCAGCCATGCAAATGCAGATTCTTTCTATTTCAGAGGCTGCAAATGGGTGGCATTTCCCACTGAAAATTGACTTAGATTGCCTTGTTTTTCTCACATTTCACAGCTTTTACTACTTTAATCAACTTAATGAACTTTCACATGTACTGTAACATCTGAAACGCTGCCACCACTGTGACCGCTGATATCCGGCAGTTGCGATTAACTCAACCCTTATTTAACCTTCTTAGAAACTGCCCTCGTTCATGATAATTTCAGGTCATGTAAACTACGAGAGGAGGTGGAAATAATGGCTTAATGGCCGCTTTGTGAAATATGAAGGATTTCCTTCATGGTTTGATCGGGTCAAACTAAATGTATTTTTCCGTATAGTTAAAAAAAAAAGGTCTGATAATAAAACACTGCACATTTTTCATGCAGTTTAAATAAATCTTCAGTTCTATTCATGCACATTGCTTAACAAAAGGCCTGTTTTAGAGGGTAAGTCACTTTCTGTGGCCATGTTTATTTTCAGTAAGAGTGAGCAATCACAAGAAACAGAAGAAACAAAACATTTATAGTGCAAAAGGAAAAAAAGTACAAATTGCGTGTGTGTGGTTTTTTTTTGTTTTTGTCACTTGTTCTTTCTCGTGGTGCTTTGTGAGGGAGCTCGGTGTTGAGATAAGGGATAATGAGACACTAGCTTCAATAAGCACATCAAAACGAGGAGTTGTGCCGCTTTACGAGGGAAAACAGGTCTAGACAATAGTGACTGCATAAAGCAACAGAGTGGAGGAAGCTGAAGCCGATTTTATTGCTGAGCTCGTGCTCCTGGCAGCCGCTCAGGAGTTCGACCGATGAAAGGCATATTTAAAAGTTGGAGGGGCGCAGAAAGACAATGGAACGAGGTGTCTGAGAGGCTGCAAGTAAAATAAGCCTTTAAAGGAGAATTTGCATGGCTTTCATTAGCAACAGAGCGCACCGTTAGATCAGGGGAAAGTGCGTTCGTGTCTTCCTCGACAGTTTTGAAACAGAATATGTGCAAAATCCTTTGTTCTGTCACTGCGTCCGGCTCCTGCCAGCAGAGCAGCTCTAGGATTTGTCTCCTGGTGGCATCGCGGATTAGATTCTTGGCCGGATTGGTGTTTAGCAACGGGTGAGGCCAGTTTACGCTCCCAAATCTTTGAACTAATTTGCGCTCGCCGGCTCACAGGAGTCTGATGTAACTATCTGATTATGATGCACGTCTTTGCCGAAGCGTGACTTGGAGGAGGTGTGACAGCTGGTGTGTCCCTCCCTCGCAAAACACAACAGCTTCAACAATGTACCGGCTGTATTCTGCTCACTTATTAACATATGCTGTTCAGGCTCCGCGGTGTCCAAATTCCTGCCCACAGTATTTCAATCAAAACTTCGTTTTCCATTTCAACACTCTGATTTTCCGTTATGATGACAGCGAGCAGGAGAGGGGTTAAGGCGTGGCAGACAAAAAAGAAAAAGGAAGAAAAACAGGCAAAGATCCAGGCGCAGGCGCCAAATCCTGAGGGAGCTTCACTGACACTGGATGAAGGAGGCAGCTTTGTAGACAGATGTACCTTGGAGTGCATAAGCAGCAAGGCCTTGGAGGGGTGTGCGTTGTTGTTGCGCCGCTGTGATGCTGCGTGTTTTTCCGGAGGGCGGGTTGGGCAGAGAGGATTACTGGATCTGAGCACTGGCTCTCTTGTCAGGCGGGAAGCGTGGCCCTTAGTTTGATCGGTGAACCGTGAACGGAGTGGCAGCAGTGAACTGCCATGACGGTACCGAGCCGAGATCTTGATGCTGGAGCTCAGAGACAGCCGGCTGAGTCAGTTTTGGACGCGAGCCTCATGTGACCAGCTTTACAAATGTTGATTGAGTCGTCGAAGGATTACAGGTGCTGAGCAGCCTGGTGTTTATTGCTTACCCAGAGCCAGAGAGAGAGAGAGGGAGAGGCAGAAGTGCAAAGCAGCTAAGGTGCAGAAATTCCTCATCCACCCATGCATTTGTGGGGTTCTTCCTTCGTGTATAATGATAAAAAAAAAAAACCTCTGAAAAGATGCTCTTCACTCAGTCGCCAGTTCACAGCTGAAATCTGGATTCTTCCATGTGTATCCTGTTCAGTATTTTTTTTTTTCTGCTTCCATGCTTCCAATTAGTTTGCCTGGCACGCAGGTCCTCACAGCATCTTACTGTGTTAATATTTCAGGTAAATACAACAGTCCCGCCTGAAGGTAGAACTGACGCAACACCTAACAGCTCTGACACCTTATTAGAAACCAGATTGAACAGATAAGACGTGCTGCCACGTTATCAGTTTGAATGCATTTCAGTGCAGCCCCCTTCCACCGTGCTTATCGACGACCGGTGGGCTGACGAACGACAGCTTTAGATCCAAGTTTCATCAACTTTGAAACCAACAATTTAACATTCGCACTCACTCCACGCAGCGGTTGACCCGCTCAGTGCAGGTGAGAAACCCTCAGAGCGTAGCCATGTGAATTTCTAATAGTAATTGTACCTCCTCTCTTGAGATGACGGCCAGCTTTTCACTTCACCTTCAAGTGAGGCCCTTCAGAGCTGATTAGGTAGGACGACATGTAGCGAAAGCTCTTTAGTCTGACTTTCCTTCTAAATTACGCTGTAGGAGTAACATTGTTCTGTTCTGGTTGCGGCACCTCTGCTCGCTCGCTTGATCGACGGTACGAGTAGCTGTACGGGAGTTGCCTTTTTACGGTCAACAAACAGCCTAATTTTTCATTGTTATGCAGAGCGACTGGTTCCTCGCGTCATCTCTCAGGTGATTTGTTGTTCTTTTTATTTATTCGTCAGAATTTGTAAAGTCCCTGGGCCGACCCACTGAGCAGTTTCCCGGTGATTAGGTGTCTAAATGGTAGAC
This sequence comes from Aulonocara sp. 'chitande type north' Nkhata Bay, assembly GCF_057382095.1. NCBI lineage: Eukaryota > Metazoa > Chordata > Actinopteri > Cichliformes > Cichlidae > Aulonocara > Aulonocara sp. 'chitande type north' Nkhata Bay. Next base: position 27,373,880 of record NC_141349.1, on the reverse strand, counting down.
AAACAGTGAGGTTAAAATTGCTTTTTGTTGGTGTAAAAGTGATGTCAAACTCACACCCAGCTGCTGTTTTGTCATCGCATCAAAAAGAAATCTTGCAACAGGGAACAAAGAGAGAGAAGCTTAGGTGAGACTCATGTCTGTGACACATGAACTGTGAAGTCATACTTTCTAATATTTAGCACACAGCAGGCTACTGCTAAAAAACACTTCAGCGTGTCTTAGGTGAGGGTGCTGCTTGCATCGAGTACAGGAGGCAAGAATCAGAATGTTCTTCTACTAAAAAATATTTGGAAATAATTTTAGGTAAATGAGCCAAACTGGATGAGCTACTCGGCTGTCACGCGGGTTCCTTCAGAGCTGCTTTAATTCTTTATGGCACAGATTCAAATAAGTGCTCAGAGAGTTTGAGCCATGTTGACACGATAGCATCTCACAGTTACTGCAGATGTGTCAGCCGCACCATGATGTGAATCTCCCACTTCACCAATTCCCAAAGGTGGTCTACTGAACTGTGATCTGGTGAGATGATTTGAGCCTTGTGACACGATGCTTTCCTGCTGGAATCAGCGATCAGAAGATGAGTGCACTGTGGTCACAAAGGTTTGGACATGGTCAGCAACAGTACGCAGGCAGGCTGTGGCGTTTAAATGATGCTCAGTTGGTACTAAAGGGCCCAAAGGTATGCCGAGAAATTAGACGACCTGACAGCAGGCGATGCTGAGTGAACAGCAGCCTCACTTTCTGTTCATGGGGGACAGGAATGACACCCGGTCTTCTGCTGCTGTAGCACATCTCCTTCAAGGTCTGACAGGTTTCAGAGATGCTCTTCTGCATACCTTGGTTGCAACAAGTGGTTATTTAAGTTCCTGTTTCTATCAGCTCAAATCCATTCTCTAGCAAACAAGAGAAATATATACAAATATGAGAGAAAACAAGAGACATTGTCACCCCATAATAAGAACCCATTGTGTTGAGGTTCTGATTATATGCGCTGTCAACCAGATGTTACTTTTACATCCAATAAATTTCATTTATTGGTCTTTATCTGCGCATATAAGCTCTTAGCCCAGAAACCATCTGGCTGTGAGAATCAGCTTTTAGATAACCAGCTATTTCACATCTTTATCGAGCATCTTTTGATATTTACGGCTGTATTGGTGTTACATCATTTGTAATGCCTGGCCTAACCTGTGCTACATCTAGCTTTGGCAACATAAAATGGCAATTTAAATGTGTTTACCGCAACATACGGGGTTCATATTTATACGTGTTTGTGTGGCATGTAAATTAAGCGATGAATAATTAAACTGCCCGGGCCAAAAGTGGTCTGTATTTAGCTGGAGAAATAGCATAGCAATAGAAAACAATGGCAGCCCAGCGTAGAACTTTGTCATTTGGACAGTCAGTTGCACTTTTATACATTTACATGATAAAAAAAATAAAAGATAGATTAAAATGGTGATTGGTGGTTCATACAGACAGTGTGATAACACAAAGTGTACACGCAATCTCATTTTTATTAGAGAGTGAGAGAAACCCAAGATGCCTCTTCTACCTCTCCTCTTCAGTACCTAGTCATGTGTGACTGCGAGAGAAGGAGGAAGAGCTAAGAATAGAGAAAAGGGGGCCCGATGCTGTGATGCCGCCGCTACCCACGTTCTGTAACTGAGCGTGCTCTCGACACCATTTCTGCTGGCCTGTTTGTGCAGGCTCTGCTCACCATATACACTGCAGCTACCTCAGTGGAAATGCTTTTCTTTTCGTCAAGGTATCAGATGCAGATGTTCAGCTAGAAATGGCTCTTTCATCCTTCCTGTGTTCGATAATAACACGATCTGACTGTCACACATGGAGAGATTTAATCAGAAACAGTCACTCTTTATGTCATGCCAAGGGGAGCCTGTTTGAAGCTCCTCCACCGACAGGCAGGGACTAGAGCGAGAGGCTTTTTTAATCGGTTTTCTTTTTAAAACACAGATAGAAGAGACTGAAACAAAAGACAAGATCTGGCACCGAGGGCCGAGGTGCAGAGACAAGTAGAACTGATGGAGGGTTAGATAGCAGAATAAGATTGAGTCATATTTGATGATATTGTCCTCAAAAGGCTCACAAGAAAGAGACACCGGGACTCCCGAGAAATCACGTTGTGCAGATGACTTCGCTAAGAGGGGATTATAAGGCGATAATTATGTTTTCAAAGAGGGAGATGATGAAAGATAGAGAAGGAACAAATATATTAGAATCAAAAGAAGAAATAGGTTTGTGTGATGGCACTCATCAGAACACAAAACTTGCTGCCAGATGGCTAATTTATTTACAGATATGCTAGAAACACCACCTGCTGGATAAGAAAGTAACATAGTTTCCATCTTCTGTAAGGTAAAATCAGGATTTTACTGCAGGGCTTGCTGTGCCGTGCCGTCTTGTTTATATTTAGCAGTGTTAACAGCAGGTGGTATCTACTTGCCAAACCTGTTCAAAGTGTCAGTGAATCTGTCTCCATTTGACCCTCAGTGGGGGCAACTTGTCAATTAATTAGCCGTGACTTGAGACCGAGAGTGGGTTTGAAGCGCAGACAGCTGCAGGAATGAGGAGGAAAATGCCCCCGCTCAAATACAGAGCCGAACAAGAAGCAGCGAGATGTACTTATTGGGGAAGGAGCTGCGGCTGTCAGCGTTTTTTCTTCTTCTTCTCCCCTTAATGAAGCTGTGGAACAGGTGATCAGTGAGACAGAGAGGAGGATTAAAGGTAGAGTTAACCTCTCGGGAGGGTAAACTGGAAGGTGAGCGCTTCTGCGAGATTTAGGTCTAAGTGTAGGAGTGTGTGTGAGCCAAGCGCAGAGGGCAGATCACATCCTCAGTGTATAAAAGATTTCAATTTGCCCCTCCCGACATTTGTTGCAATCAGTCATCAAATGCCTCCAAGAGCTGAAAGAAAGCTCTCACATTAATATTCAAACTAGAAAACGCACTGATGTTTCCTGAAAACCTCCAGCAACAGCAGCCGTGCACGCCTGCGATGCACTCACAGGTGAACTTCACGGGTAAAACACTGACCTGATGTTATGATTCACTGAAGAGAACATTGGAGATCCAAGTGCAGGGCTCCGTAGGCCAAATAATTCAACAAAAAAAACCCCCAAAACAATCTTTTAGCATTCATTACATACTTTTATTTAACCAGGAAGCCCCATTAAGCTGAGATTTCCTGACAAAGCGAAACATGGCCAAGGTAGCAGCCATACAAACGCAATACATTTTACAAATGCCACAGATACAACATAAAATGCAAGCTCTACAACATGATATACAATACACAAATACCCGCAACAAAGAAACACAAGTTGCCTTTCAGGAAAAAACCACAAGTCTCCTTCACCACATTCTGGGTGATGCTTTTAGATTCAGCAATAGAGTTTTTCCCACATCTGTTGAAACCCTCAGCCCATCAAAAACCATCCATTTGGAGGAGAATAGCAGGAAAATATTGGAGCTGAGACATAACAAAGGCTCAGAAGTAAACTGGAAGTACACCCAGTATCGCTTTACAGATACTATTTTTATTTAAAACCAGTTTCCTGTTTCCTGAGAGTTTTCAGTAAAGGCCAACCCAAATGATGGAGAATGTACTGGTGGGAAGGTTTTTAACAGAAAAATACTATGTGTGTACACTTTCAGTGGATTTACCCTCAGATATAACAATTCTAAAATCATCAACCCTGATTGCTGATTGCACTTACTGTAATGTACTCAGTCGACAGTGTTTACAAGAAAAGTTTAATCCAAAGAGTCCAGGAATGCACAGCGGACCATCGTGACACAAAGCAGATGACAAAGGGAAAGACAGGACTGTGCAGCGTACACACTCAGAGATGACTGTGGATGAGACGCAGATGAAAGCAGTTCAGCTCATCTATTAGACGTAGGTGGATCAATCTAAATATCGATAGTATTGATAACAATGCTGACAGTGATATTGGATTGATACTAGCATGATAGCATCGATAAATTGTTACTGAACAAAGTCCATCAGGTTCAGTAGCCCACTGAATTGTGCTAAATAAATTGTTCCTTTTAAAATGAAAGAAATATACGTGTTTTGACTGTCACCTCTGTTTTATTTATTGCCTATAGCACAGTTAAGCAGAAGCTGACCCAGAGGGATTCAAAGACAGACACATTTACATTCAAGGTCACCAAAAAAATCCAGGTTCAAAATACATCACACAAGTGATGATGGTTCATCTCATAAACCATGACACACTGCTCTGCCCTGCATGAACTGGCGTTATAGGCTTAAGGTATCAGCATCGGTACTGGTATCTGCAATTCCCTGCATTTACTTGATACTGATTGATACTAAAATGTGCAGTATGGCACAGCACTATGAACTATACGATGACAAAAGGTGGGAAAAGAACAGGACGTGAAACCAAAACCTTCAAAGTAAAACAGGAAGTAACAGACTGGGATATTTTGGAAAATGCAGCTTTTTCTTAGCTTTTTGGATTTTCATCTACACATAAATTGTGTTTTAGGTCAATGAAAATGGAGCTTTTGAAAAAATAAAAGACTCCAAAAAGGACTTTTAAGATGAAGATTTTCAGAAACTCTATATAATCCAAGAAACCCAAAATAAAGATTTTGTTGTACAAGGTGCACACTTTATCTGTTCTTTTCTTCACATCGGCCTGTGTTGTTGTTTATAGGCTTCTGATAAGCCAGACGTTTTTTAGTGTTCTGATTATATTACCTGTTTGTTTGATATGCTCTCGTGCATTCATGTAGACTAGATTAAAAATCTCTCATTTAAAAAATAACCGTATACGTGTGGATGCAGCCTGACACTAAACAGCGTGTGGATGTGGTAAATATAAAATATAAAGTGGTAAATATAAAACCACTGTGTTACAGCTGGTCACAGTAAAGCCTTGGCGGTACTGCATGGAGGTTATTTACCTCTAAGATATGTTGTTAAGCTTACTGGGTTTTAATTAAATACACACATGTTCACAGTTGGAATACGTTTTATTAAAAAGCCACCATGTAGTTGTAGTTATTCTTAAAAAACAGCCCCACAGAAATAGAATGTTTCATCCTTACAGGAGATACTGTACGCAGACTGTGAAGACCATTTTTAAACAAAGAGGAGCTGATTAGAAATTACCAACAGTTTGATTAACTGATGGGTTTTTTTCCCTCTGTAAAAATGCCCATTATGAGATAGTCTCTCAGTTGTGGGGATTTGCTGCTCAGTTTTAATTTAACTGTAAGCCTAATATCATTGGATTATGAGTTGTTTGGACAGCAATTTGAAGAAAACTTGCAGATCAGTTAGTAATAAAAATAACTGTTGCCCTAGTTGGATAAATCCCCTAAAGCCGTTTCACTGTGTAATCACGACAATCTCAAACTAAACTGAAACAACAGAAACGGAACCTTTTAAAGAATAAATATATAATATATTAATACTGAACACCATAATCTTCTAATACTGCAAATATCTGCTATCCACATTTAAGCGTAACACTTCATGCGGTGCTCATGTGTTAATCTGAATGTTTCAGCTGTTTCAGCATTGTGCAGCTTGTCTGTATGCAGTGTCCTCATCATTAGCAGCTCTGTCACTGTGTTGTCACGTTTTAAGGAATAAGCTTGTCTGTCTCTGCTGGATCTGCAGAACTCCACAGTCTTTTCTTCTGTCTGTGGCCAAGATTTTTAATGACTGTACTTCAGAAACTCTGGTTAGATAATCACAAAAAAACAAGCAAAACAGTGTTGTCTGGCAGGTTCAGAGTCACAAGCTTTGTCCTTCTGATTTTCTTTCGATGGAAAGTCAAAACTCTTTTAGAGATGCTAAAATGTGTTTTATGTAGACCCCCCCCCCCCCCAAATCATTGGCTCAAACACATTAAATTTGTCAGGTCTTTATTTGAATTTCCACCTTTTGCCACGTGCAAGGGAGAAAACAAAACAGAAACACACCATAGCCCTCGGTGTGACACGTGCATCCGCACACTGAGGAAAACTTGGCCAGAGGTTGGAGCAGATGTTTTCTGGATGTTATTTGAATGGTGACCAGCTGACAGAGCTGAGAGGTTTGGTGCCGAGCGTTTAGACTCGCTCTATGACACATCAAGGACATTTTTTCCTGTAATATTTGTTATCAGTGGTTGACAGTCTGGGTATTATATTTGCACAACAGCTCAGTAAATCCAACAAAATGACTTGTCTTCTTGGCACAGAGAGGGCAGACCAGCTGCCGATGCTGGAGGAGGTATGACGATGTGTAGTAGAGGAATTCAAAGGTCTGTGGCCTCAGGTAATTAAGGGGAATTATAAAACAGACAGAGTGGATAGCCACTGAGTTATTTTATCTACTCCCTTGATGCCACAGGCTTGCTATCAAATCCTCAAGAGAGCTGTAGCTGTTCAACACTCAGATTGTGCCACCAGAGAAGCAGTTGAGACCAAAATTGCTTGTGGATGGAAAACTACGGTATCATGTTTCTGCTTTTCAGAAAGGCCACTAAAAGAAACCTGCGAAAATACATTTCAGCCGAGGTTGAAAACATGGTGTGAGTGGCTTTTTATACACTGTGCTGTGGGTAGCACATTGTATCAGAGTGAGTTACAAGACCCTTTTTAAAAAGAAAAAGAAAAAACAGTGTGCACTGTAGGCTATTGTACCATTACATACATATTGCAGAAGCATGCACCGACGAAACAGAGGACTGCTGTGGCAGTGTAACCTCAGTGGAATAAATGGCTTCAATGAGGTAATGAAGACCTCAGGGGATAGATGGATCCTGCCTCAACCCTGTGTTTGTCATCGTCCCTTTGCCTGAGTGTGTATATTCTGTTGTCCGCGTGTGCGCACTCTCTGTCCCAGTCAGTTTATTTGCCTCTGATGAAGAGACCATATAATGTTGTTTCGAGGGCTGAGGCAGCTTCAGTACAACAGTAGAGATCCACAGTGCGTCTCGTTATAAGTGCAATTAGCAGGGAGAGGATTCTCGACCAAACTAAAGTGCACTTAATGAAACACCCAAGACCCTCTTCAATAAGGCAGTGATTTTTCTCTGCCATTCTGGCCCGTATGCAACGCAGTGCGCAAGGTGACAGATTAGTCGGTAGGGAAGAAGTATTAAAGATTACTTAAACAGATTTTACTCCTCTCTTCTTTCCAACGTTCCTTAGGTTCATTGAAGTTTGTGGAGATTCACATTTGGAAAGCTGTCTTGAGCATTTCAAGTGGTTTGAGGTCTGGACTTTCCAGTACGTTCATTCTTTTGTTTTCCAGCCATTCTGTTGCAGTATGCTGTGCTTGGCATCACTATCCTGTTGCATGACCATTTTCAGCCAAGCTTTAACTGCCGGACAGATGGTGTCACATTTGACTCTAGAATACTTTGGTATACAAAGGAGTTTGGGGTTGGACTCAGTGACAGCAAGGTGCACAGGTCCCGTGGCTGCAAAACAAGCCCAGATCATCACCTCACCGGCACTGTGCTTAACAGCTGCTGTGAGGTGTTTGTGCAGATATGGTTTTTGCAGAAGTCTTGTGTTCAGTTGCACCTTTGCAATCCTAAACTTTGCTGCTATGTTATTTTCAGAGAGAGAAGCCTTTCTCCTGGTAACCCTTCCAAATAAGCCATACATGTGCAGTCTCTTTCTAACTGTTCTGCCATGAACTTTAACATTTCATATGCTAACTGAGGCCTATGGAGTCTGTGAAGCGGCTCTCAAGGTTTTTTGCAATTCCTCTGAGGATTGCAGGGTTTGACCTTGTGGTAGGTTTCCTGGGACATCGACGCCTGGGAAGATGTTTCTAACTATACAAAGATTACAAATTGAAATAGTGTTATAAGCCTTCTGAGATTGATGGGTGGTTACAATTGCTACTAACTACCAAAACCGCTTTTGCTGCTTTCATGGAGGTCCTCACATTTGCTGATGATCAGGTAATCAAGTGCATTTGACTAGCAGCACCTTGGTGTTACTGACCCTCTCGTTTGTGAAGGTGTACTTAGATTTCACACACTGCTTCTGCTTCTTGGCTTAGGTATAATAGGCCATATTTTGTTGTTCATCTGAGGTTGTATTTTACAAACTGAAAGAGAAACATTTATTTTTATTGCTTTAATATGTAAAACCTTAGAACTTTCAGAGGGTCTACTTTCTTTTTCAAAACTATATATCTTTTTATCTGCTTTCTCTCAGCCTCTCTCATCCCACTCAGTGACTAAATTAAAATCTTGAAGCATCCAAAGTGTCAGCATGATTCAGTACAAGAGGCTATTTATCTAATGGTCAATGCATTCCTGATATGAGGCAAAAACCAATTAACAAGTGCGATGTGGTTTATATGGTTTATTCCTTACAGACCCTCCGCTGTAATTTAAAAGAACACACGCATATCCACACAGCTGTAGCTGTTGACGTTTTTCTTTAGTCTTTAAATCACCATCCCGCAGCCTTAAATACTCATTTGAGGACCAAATTATTATTTGTGTTTAGTATTCGTCCACAGCTGGAAATAGTTCACGCAAATAAACAATTTGCTCATGTTTGAGAAATATTGGCTGAAAAATGAAAGGATCGGGCTGTTTTAATAAGGTCTTTCGTCTTTTAAAAAGATGTTTAGATTCCTGTTTAAGAGGGGTGAATAATATTTAGGAAAATGTAAACGGGAGTGGCACAGATAGAGCAGGGTGGGGAAGCGTTTAAAGATGGACCGAGGCATATTTGGTTCTGGTCATTTGATTTCACGGTGAACAAAAGCAGCTTAGTCTGTATCTTTTTATCCAGTTATGACTGTAACAGTACAGTGGGGAGGCAGGGTATTTTGCTGCTAACAGCCAGGCCTCGCTGACAGTTGACTTTGTGAGACTTTGTGAGAGTGAATTGAATAATTATAGAGGATGTAAATAGAACTTTTGTTAGCTTCCACCACCTCTGCAGGAGAGTCATTATAGCTGCATGATGTCTGATTACCTGAGTGAATACAACGGTATCACATGAGTCTGACTGACACATCACTTTTTGGTGAAATACAAGCTGTTCCATGGAGCACACGTCTTTTCCATCTATGAAACAGCTCGTGAGTCAGTTTTCTAATTCTGTTAAAAATAAAAAGGGTTACATCCTAAAGAGCTGTGACATCGAAACGCCGAAAACGACTGTCCTCAAAATGAAAGTGAGAGTGAGTGCTCAAAACCCATTTTCAGAATTTCACTTCAGTGTGTCGTTTAGCAGCTTAAATAACAAAAATTATGTCAGCAAAAAGTTAAAATAAATTAAAATACATATTATGTCACCAGCACATGAATGGAAGCATTGAGCTAAAACGTAAGATCAATAGGTACTTTCACTGTGGTCCCCAGTCACACAAGCTTGGAGATCGGTCAGTGACTGCCTGGCAACGACTGGTCGCTAGGCAAAAATGCCTGGCAGGAGGTTGCTTGGTGTCACTTGGTGACACTGGTCGCACAGAGGTTTCCTCCTTTCAAGTGCATTAGGTGGATTTTGCATGGAAGTAAAACACTCACCAACTACTTGCTATGCGGCTATGAAGGGTTCAACATTTACCTTGAATAAAGCATGACCAGAATTATTGCCAAACTTGCAAGCTCAATCTCTGGGTGACCAACTGGTTATGGTAGCTACTTATAGCAATGCAATCAGAGTCAGGAAGTTTCCCTCCTATTTTTATTCTAGTGTGACCAAGGTATTGTAACGATAATCGAATTACCGTTTTTGCAATAGTAAACCCTTACTTTACTTATTACTTTAAAAAAGTAATCAGATTACAGTAACGCGTTACTGCCCATCTCTGGTTACCAGCTGTCAGCTACGTAAAAAAGGATCCTGGTGTAGAAAGTAATATTAAATAAATTCTAACAACAGCTTATTAAGCTTAAACGTGCTGCTGTTGTTTATCCGCTGGTTTCCTCTTTCTGGTGTAAAGTGGGCCAAAAACAAACAAGAGAGGCGAGAGTCGCGACAGAAAAGCCGATCAGCTGATCATTGATCAGTGTCATGATTGAAGTAGCAACAGGAGAGGGAGGGGGAGAGAGGCAGTCGCTCCATGTATCGGTTGTTAAGCTTAACGTGTAAATGCTTTACAAACATTCAGAGATGAACTTACACACTTGCTTTACTTCTCTCTTGGATAATTTTTTCAGAGATGAAATGCCGGTTTGGTAGCGAGGCTCCAAATGCTCAACCAGACCGCCAACAGGTCTAGTACTCCAAAGCCGCTCTATCATGTCACGCATGCTGCCCCGACCTGCTAAGGTTATCAGCTGAGTTGCGCCATGTGGCAAGTTTTGTGAGGTGCTTTTGTGATATTTAATGGATTGGATTACAGTTTTTATTTCTCTCCTATATCTGATCCAGTAATTTAGGTCAGTATCAGACCGATACCGATACGTAATATCGGATCGGTCCATCTCTATTTTAAACTAGCTTCCTTCTGTGATTTTAAGGCCCCTTTGGACATTGAGATATAGTACGCGAGACAGTTGCTGATTTGCTCCTGTGTGGCTGAAAAACCAGTCTCCCAATCTCCACCAGCTAATAGAGTACAGTTTTGAATTATTGATGCTGTGTTGGAGTTACGACAATAAGCAGAAATGTCAAACATTGTCACCTGCTGCTGCGTCTCACCGAGGGAAATCCAGACCTTTAAATTAAATAAAAACCCTCAACGCTGAGATTTTTTTTCCGCTGTTGGACTGTCGGCTCATACTGTGTGTATTCCTCGAAGTCAAGTAGTTTTCTAATTCACCAAAGCGTCGAGTTTAGTGCAATTTGATATTACTTATAAGTCATGTCTGATGCAGCGTGTGCTTCAGCTCGGATGAGAAAAGTACCACTCTTACCTTTAACTGACCACCCACTGAATGTAAATGGGCTCCTTAATAGATATGCCTGTCAGCTTATGTTATCCACAATGCCTTTCAGTCACTATACAGTTCAACCCACCACATCAAGCCCCCAGGGATATAGCAGGGCCTGGTAATGATGACCTACGTATGTTTCAAATAAAGTGGCAGCTTGAGTTTTAATGTCTCAGACGGCTGCTTAGAGCCTGTGCAGCATACACCCTGGAGTCTGTAATCCGCTGCAATATCCATGGGAAACATGTGACCAGTAAAGTCCTCACAAATTGGGGGAATTGACAGGGGACAAGCTGATCAAAGCAAACTATTGATGGACTGATTGATCATGTCGATTTTTCACTGGCAGATTGGAGCCCTGTGATGGCGAGCTTGTGCAGTTGCATGTCTTATGCAGCTCTGGTTATTCAATTGGTGGTCTGTGCCATTTGACAGACTTCTGTGATCAATGTTCTTTGTAAATGTTAAGGCCGATACGGTTGATGGCGCCATCTTATTGGCATGATCTAGCTCAGCCCAGATGGTGCTGTGCGCACATTAACCTCACGGTGTGCGTGTGTGTATTGGTGCATGTAGGGAGGGCACAAACTCATCTTCTCACATTGGGGAAAACATGAGGCCACGTACTCAATCAGGAGGGATGACATGTCTGACTGTATTAAGGATTTAACCATTCTCCAGATCCACACTCCTTGTCTTCTGCTCATAATAAGTAAAAAATATTTTTTCAACTGCAGGCTTGATGATGAATCTGTTCACTCTTAACCTGAGGCACACCTGCTCTAGCCTTACATTATCAATTCTGTATTACCAAATAGCAACATGAGCACATGGCTAATTAACATAGCGTTACCTAATGCAAGAAGCTATTTCTGGACCTATATTTACACTCATGCTTGGACCAACACATAGGACATTTTTCATTAAGAGCTATCTTTATTTCACTCACAAACAGACCGTATACAAAAGATGGACATAACCACCACCCATTAGTTAACAAGGTCATATTGTGAAGCCTCAAGCTGAGCATTTTTACTGTTGCCATTTTGGCTTTTTAAAGCAAGTTTGGTGTGGATTGCCTAAGAGTTGTCCACAATATTATATGTGATACAACTGCCAGTTGCTAGGGAAAAATGTGTTATCCTTCCCTGGCTGGCAGTGGTTCCTGGCTCTCACTGGATTAAACTGGATGCAAAGAAGGTGCTGCACCAAAAACTTCCAAAGAGATTGCTTTGGTTGCTAGCAGATTGCCATAGTTGCTTGTAGTTTTTCATGCTTGTCTGTAAATATTGTGTACTAGTAGTACAACTTGGAAAAGTGCGACACAAATGGTAAATTGACTTCAAAATAGAATTGTTCCTTGGAACTACCAACGTGTTTTAAAATGTGCAACTTTTACTTTTAAGGCAAATTCTCTCCATCTCTGAATTGTGTTGCACTTTTCACTTTTTCTGATCTGATCTTTTGTACCTGGCTATAAACTTTTTAACATGAGAACTGAATCCACATTGGAGGCAGCCTCTAGTGGGACCTATAGGAACTGCATTCTTTGGCTTTGTTCTTCACCTGCAAATGTTGCCTTTTGTGTTGTATATGCTGCCTTCCAGATAGCTCGGAACACTGCAGGAAGAGCAGGAAAAACAGGATTTGTGTTGGTTCTTAGCAATGTAGAGCCATTCGGGTATCACTAGCAATACAGCATAATAATTGTTTATTTGCACTTAAAAACACTGCACAGGACATTTGTGGATAGAGCTTGGTCAGTGCTCTGTGCATAGCTTAGTTAACGAGTCATAAATACACAACAGTGGCAATATAAATGAAAGTTTTTGCAGTTTTACTACTGTTTACATCCAGTGCTGCCATCTTGGAATACTAACTCAGAGTTGCTGGGGTTGCTCTAGCTTTCCAAGTGGTAAAAGCTGAGGGAGTGTTCCAGATTAACATTAGAACTGGGATTCGGAAAGTTAGACTTCCAACTTATTCAAGAACACAGCAATAGAATATGCGAGCCAATAGGACATTTTTTTGTCATAGACATCTATATTCAAGCTTTTTTAATTATGTAATCAGCAGAGTCGTCCCCTATTGGCCATTATTCAAGTTTTTGACATTGTTAAGGCCATCTTTTATATACAGATCATGTTTTCACCATAAAACCTGGCTCTGTTTCCCTCACAGCTGTTTCGCTTAACTTTAACAATGCCTGTCTGAGAAACATAATGAGAGACAAAAGGGCAGAGGGGTGTATTGAAAATTTGTTGGTTTCAGAAACGTGTTTGACCCACGGAGCACACATTTGGGCTTTGTGTCTGCACGTGCCGTTTAATCACGTCTGCAGTAAATTACTGGATACAAGAAGTGCACTTATGGCAGTGTCTTGTGTTAGCGCCCATTGCCACTTATCCATGTTCTCTTTGTAATTGCTGTGTGTGCGCTGTAATGGGCACGCATGAGCACATAGATTCAAATGTCAGCTCGGATTTGTTGATGCTGTTTTGTTCTAATAGGCTGTGAGTAAATAATCCACTCTCGACACCCTGCGTTTAAATGTTATTAATTGGGGGGGGGCTGTTAATGACGGCGGAGACGTTGCATGAAGGTCTGATTAGTCCACATGTCACAGCCGCTCCCGCTCAGTGTTGCCGGCTGGCTGCTCCCATCCATCGTGTTATTTCTGTTTATTTGCCGGTAGCACTTCTGGACATCCATTTTTAATGTGAGGGACGGTCAAAAAAAAAGAAAAAAGGAGGACTGGATCTTCTCCGTCTGCAGGAGCGCGTTAACTCACCTCACAGGTGTTGTGCACATGTTTGCGCGGAAGGGGCCCTCGTGCTGTTTGTTTTATGTTACAAGTATTTTATTTTTGTCAGTGAGAGTCGGCGCCGGCAATATGCGCCAGCTTAGATAAAAAGTAAATTGTGTATTATTAGGAGAGGGCACGCACTGCATGTAGTGTACTGTGCGGGTTGTGTGTATCTTCCTGTCCAGGGTGTTATGTGGAGGCATATTTGAATTGTTACCATGGAAACCGAGCTCTGCCGTTACACAGGAACCCGGATGATTCTGTGCGTCTCTCCGCTCTCTCTCCCTCTCCTGCTGCTGTCACACTTCTTGTGGGATTTTAAACATTTTTTTCATACTTTCTCTCCACTGCCCTCTCTGAGTGATTTCATCTGCTCATTTTCAGAAGTTCAGCCATTTTTATCCAACTTACTGTACACTATAGCTTTCACAAAACAAAAATAGACCCCAAAACATTTCATTAACCTCCTCCCCACCCTTGGTCCTTCTTTTATCATCTCATGGTAATCATGTCTTCTTTTAATCTTCCCTTCTTCCACCTTCCACGCCTCCCTCCTTCACTCCCTCCTTTGGGTTTCTTATTGCTGTTCCTTCCTCCACCTCCATCTCTTTTGTGTATGTCTCTATTTATTCTCTCCTCTCGCCCCTCTCTTCTCTCTCCTCTTCTCTCTGCTGCCTTCCTCCCACTCGCTTCCTCCTCCTCCTCTCTCTCTCTAGGCTCTGGTGTCTTCATGGAGAATTCAGCTCGTTTACAATTAGCATGTGCACCTGCAATTAAGCCTGACAAACCTCTGGTAATTAGACCTTTTAGACAAACTGTTTGGTTTTTTTTCTTTGGTATGTGGCGATCACATCCAGGCGGTTCGGCCTCTTTCTTTTAGCGCAGATTTGCTGGTTTCTGTCAGACATCAGCAGTGCTCACAACTTCTCTCTCCCTCTTTTGGTTTTTTTGGACTTTTATGCTATGGGTGCTGACTGTATCAGCTCCGCAACACACAGGCTGCTTGATAAATAAAAGATTAGCAAAGGTGTTGTGTGAAGGAGGTAGAGAGACAAAGCTTTTTATTCTTACCCTTCATTTATCCCTCTCCTCAAGTGCTCCTTTGTGCTTAATTTAGAATAGAGGCATAAACATATACTCATTAGGATTCCTCATCTTTATCTGTGCAGAAAATATGCCCAAATTTGCACTCCCTGTTCACTTGTATGTGCGCGCACTCAGAAACCACAATTCTCACATCAGGCTATGACTAATTGTGTTTCTCCCTGCCTGTCACCTCCCTCTGCTTACATCTTTCACCCCGCCTCTGCCTTTTCTATCTCTCCCACTTTCTTTCCCTTCGCCCCTCTTCCTTCCATGCTCGTCTCCGCTCATCTTTGTACATGTGCTAATAGTAGCAGCGAATACCGGCAATAATAATACTGACTAACAGGTCTGCAGTTGACTTCAAAGATCAGCAAATGGGTCTCAGAGGGTTGAAGGGAGCGACCAAAAAGACAGGTTTGGAGGGCTAAGGAGAGAAAAGCAGTGGAAGCAGTGAGGGAGAGGGAGAGGGAGGGAGGGAGGGAGGGAGGGAGGGAGAGACACTCAGTGAGTGTCTAATGGTCACTTAGCCTGGCAGCAAGTCCATGAAGCTGTGAGGCTGTCAATCTGTCAAAATGCACCCAGTGCTATCATGACTCCCTTAAAACAGAGACGCACACACACTCACACACACACAAACACACAAAACTCCCTCTCTTTCCTGCTCTGTCTTTGATGTGTGCCACAGGGTTCCTCCGAGGAAGTCACGGCACAGTTTAATGGATGTGGCGTTGTCACTTGATGCTCTATGAGAGCTCACAGCCCTCTCTCTCTCTGTGAGGTTTTATTTCCAGCTATATGGGTCACTTAGCTTGTTCTGCGGTTAAAGGGTCAAATTTTCTGTATTTTGATAGCCTGGTCAGAACTGGGCTTATTAGCCTTATCCTTAACATAAAGCAAAGAGCAAAGACATTATTACTGCTCTGGAGTCCAGTGGCAGCATGCTTTACACCACCGGATTCGGCACTTTACATTGTGCTTGGTGATTTAAGGCTTGAATGCAGCTGCTTGGCCATGGAAACCTAATCTATGAAAGTCTCTACACACAGTTCTTCAGCAAATCTGAAGACCGCATGAAGTTTAGAGGTCTGTAGCGATTGACGGAGCAGAAAGCTCTGAGATTTTATGTGACCTACCACTTCATGGCTGAGTTTCTGTTGTTCCAAATCTGATCCACTTTGTTATAATAGCACTAACCGTGGACTCTGGAATATATATTGGTGAGGAAATTTAATGATTGGATTTGATGTACAGGTGGCATCCTTTCATGGTACCACGCTGGAAGTCACTGAGCTCCTGAGATCGACCCATTCTTTCACAAATGTTAGTAGAAACAGTCTGCATGCCTAGGTGCTAAATTTTATACACCCGTGGTCTTGGGAATAATTGGAACATCTGAATTCAGTGATTTGGATGGGTGAGTGAATACTTTTGGCAATATAGTGTATGTCCGGCAAGCGTAATGGCGAGTTACTGGCCCGTTTGAAAGGAAAGCTGTAGTGAGACTGAAAACAGATGTCGGCAAACTGAGGAGTGTATTTAGGAACACTCCTCAGTGCAAACTTTTGGGAAAAAATATTATGTTGGACACAATTTCAAGTCCTTAAGTTGTGAGGTGATTTGAATCCTAGCCCTGTTGCCAGGGGTTGTCCTTTCTCAAACAGCAGGACCTTGGCAACCCATGCCAAAACAGCTCAGGTATTTACACCTTCAATATGCAAGATGTTGACTGTGAGATCCAGCTGCTTACAAGCTTAATAAAAGAGTGTCAAAAAGCTGACTCGCAGGCCAGAATCAACCTACAAAAGGGTCCAATCAAGCTCAGTGGATGGAATTGCAGCGATTTAGGCTACACCTTTTGGCTTTTTCCTGTATTTTGCATCAGGAAGCACTCGGTTGCAAGAAAAGATCACATCCCAAGAGCAAAATGATTTATTATTATCTGTGTTATTGTCAGTTTTACAGCGTCCTTTCTGCCATACCACCGAAGTAGGACGGCTAATTCGAGAAGCCGTGCCTACGCATTTTTGTTTTATGACAGTAATGTTTCTTTATAATTACAGCAAACCGACAGGTAAACTGAGTTATATTGTTGAAGTTTCTCTTATGTTTTTTCGCAAAGCTGAAAAAATGAGAACATGATGATGATAAACTTTGCAGGCTGTTCATGACCTGTTTTGCAAATTGATGTGTCATTGACTGTTTTTCTGAATGTACTGTGATCTGATATGTCCCAGCTCTTGACGTGGGCTGTGGTTACTGTCATTTTCTGCAGGTGGTCGTGTTTTGCATCATCACTGTTGTGTATTAATTAATTTATATTTCAGTTCATATTTAAAGTGTTAAACATCATTTTCAGATGTTTTGCATTTATCTTCTCTTTCTGTCTCTGTTCTCTTTGCCTCCAGGGACGGCATTTACACTCCTCCACAATGCTTGTCAGCCTCCACCGTTCTCACTCCCATCTTCAGGACAAGCAGTTGATCTCCCCCTCCTCCCCCCATCCTCCCTCCCCTCCTCCAGACCAGTCATCCTATCACCCTTATCCGTGCCCTCGGCTGACGCTGCCTTTCCTCTCTCTGTCCTTCTCTCTGCTCCTCCTCTCCATTGTCCTCTTGCCCGTCTGCGAGTCCCGCAGGGGCGGAGGTCCAGGAACTGGGCCTGGAGGTTCCCCAGGGGGACAAGGAGGCCAGAGGGGAGGCAGCAACCAGAGGGGTGTAGTTATCCCTCCGCATTACTCCCCCGGCTCTCCAGCACTTCCCCCCATCAGTCCCAAGTTGATCAACTCGCTCAGCATTGCTGTCATCCTGGTGGGCAACTCTAGTGAAGTAGCCTTGGGGGCTGGACTTGAGAAGGAGGACTTCCTCCACATCCCGTATCCTCCCAAAGTCGAGGTGGTCACCATGAACGAGACCGACCCCAAAAGTATCATCAATCGGATCTGCGCTCAAATGACAAGGAACCCACTGCAAGGCGTCGTGTTCGGTGACGACACAGATCAGGAGGCCATCGCTCAGATCCTGGACTTCATCTCTGCACAGACACACATCCCCATACTGGGCATCAGAGGAGGATCTGCCATGGTCATGGCTGCTAAGGTAGGAGAACTCGGCTGAGTGCATCAATGCTTTGATCCACAGTCCACTATAATCGGGAACAAATATTAAGGTGAAGGGAAAAGAGATATACCTCATCCTGCTGTAGAATAATGCCTCCTAGATACAATTTAGAGTAATGTACTTACGACTAATAATATAATTCCCGTGCAGGTTTCTAGATTAATCATATCAGCTGCAATAATTCCAGTCAAAATTCACTGAAAGAAAACAAATAGCTGAATCATTTTTTCTGAGATAATGAACTGGTTTTTTTTTTATGAGTGTGAAGTCTATCAGTAGTATCATTTGTTAATTTGTCCTTGTACTTTTTATGTTGCATCAGCCCCTCGGTGCTCGGTGCTGCTTCTTATTCCAAACCAGCCTCTCGACTGATTGACTTTGCTGTTAATAGACACCCCCCCCCCACTGCCCTCCGAGCCTGACGTCACATCGGAGCTCCTGACAGCGAGTCGACTCAACGTTCAAAGGACTCACAGTGGAAAACAAAAGAATACATAATAAGTCAAAAAACCATCTCTGTGGGACTGAGATACACGAGATTTGGCACAAACTGGGCTGCACAAGTAGAATCCATAACCCCGAAATGGAAGAACAGCTTTGAAATGTAGCCTCAAAGATGTCATGTTAATAGCCTTTTAAGTTTCTCACAGAGGAATGGCGGGGTCCGTACAAGCGTGCAGGAGGAGTTTTTAAAAAATTTGTTTTTAGTTTTTTTAAAATTAACTTTTAGATGCATGCTCGCTGTGGGGCGTACAGTAGATTCAACATATTGTTTGTTACCAAGTGCAAAAGTTTCTGTTGACCTTGTTATAGTTTGGAAAAACAAATCTTACCTTCCAGCCACATATCTATTAGTGGAATAAGTTGAGTGTGTTTTTTAAAGTGTATTGAACATTTTTAAAAGTCCTGAAAGTTTTATCGCAGTACTGCATTATGTTAGAGGCTGGTGAGGACTTTAAGGAAATGACAGCAATTAAATCAGGGATTCGGGTCGGCTCGGAAAAGCTTCATTGCCCATAATTTTTCAAAACTCACATAAAAGTCAAACCACTGTATGCTCATACTGATTGAAAACCTCCGATGAAAAAGCTGCAAATATTATCATGCAATAAATAGCACATGCATTTTTCTCTACTGCATACTTGCAATTTTTCAGAGATGAAAATAATCATTAGAAAAAATTACAGATAGATTGCTTAAAACTGCTGCAGTTAAAGACTTCACATTAGCAGCTCTCGTGTGTATTGTGAAAATGTAAATTCTCCACCACCAACCTGAACAGTTGCTACACGGCAACGATCCGTTTTTTCACCCTGCCACCTAAATGTTGCGGCAGAAATAGAGATTCATCAGACCAGGCAATGTTTTTCAAATTTTCTGTAGACCAGTTTTGTGAGACTTTTAGATCAAGTGTCCCGTTCTTCTACTGCTGAAGCCCATCTGCATCATGCTCCAGTATTTTTTAAATTCAGTGCTCTTCTGCATACTTTGGTTGTAGTGAGGGTGTTTTTTGAATTACTGTTAAAAACAGTTTGCAGATCAGCAGCTTCTAAAATACACAGACCAGCCCGCCTGGCACCAACAACCTTGCGACATCCAGATTCACTTAAATCCCTCTATTCTGATGCTCAGGTTGAGCTTCAGCAGCTCGGTTAGGCCAGGGGTTGCTGCCACGAATAGCAGCAAGACCCAGCACAGAACACAGCAGACATCAAAACCAACAGCAGATATTAAGTTAGACACAGCATGAAAACAAGAAGCTGGAGTGGAGGTGGGCTGCAAAGTAGCTTGCAGATATGCATCAACTGTAGGCAGGCTAAAGTGACTTAAAATACCACAACTTAAATAGCAATCCATTAGAACTGGGTAGTGATTGAGCCCGAGCTGAACTGAAATCGGCCTGTTATGGCTGTTTGTGGCTTGAATTTGTGCCTGCTTGAACTGATTCTGTGCTCGAATATGTTTATTATGGATCATAAAATCCCCCGAAACAGCAAGTGAGTTTAATATGATCTGGAAATCGCATCTTGTGCCTTGACTTGTTGCTTCAAAGAACATTTTCAATCAAGGATACCTCTCAATTTGAGTAAACAAAGAATCAAATGAATGCTCCAAATCAAAGAGAGCTGCTTTAATGTCCTTGCAAGAAGGAGCTCTCTCCAGTGAGAAACACTCAGAGCCTACGCAGCCTTTTCTTCCCCGCTTCTCTAAAAGACAGTTGCATGGACGTTGCGTAGAGAAAGAATGCAATGAAGAGATGATACTGAAGAGATGAAGACAGAGCGAACAGAATAAACAAGTGAGGGGGGGGGGGGGGGGGGGGTGAAGGTTATGACATAACACAACGTGTGTGGGTGTGAAGGAGGAAGAGGAGTTTGCTTAACCTATAATTATCGCATTTTGCAGCTGACAGGGAGACAGAGGCCACAGGCTGAGAGTGACAGAGGCGAAAGGATTGATAAGAGTGTGAGAGTCATGTAAAAGCACTGCTGAGGAAATGCGACGCATGAGAGAGAAATGTGTGCATGTGTGTGGGTTAATGCATTTGATGCTGAACACAGTTTTTCAGGAAATCTCAGTAGTTTCTCATTCTCAGTGATTACCGCTCACTTGGCTCGTTCTCCTTAAACCTTTATTCTTCTTCTGCTTGTTGTCAGTCACACACACACACAAGGGGGTGAATGCAGTGGATACGGTTGGCACGGCAACCACTTGCTTACACATTTCCCTCTACGTACTGTATAAAAGCAATTAGTGTGAGATAGAGGAAAGCAATGATTATTTCTGAGTCTGACAAAAGCAGAGCTGAAAGAGAAAAGGTCATGGCTGCTAAGGATGTGGCGGTGGGTGAGGTTTTGAATTGAAAGATGAAAAGATTAACGCTAAAAAAAAACGAGGTTAAAAATGCAGAGAGGATCCAAAACAGGCCAGCGAGACTAAGAGGAAAAGTGATTTGCCTTTCAGTGGCGTAAGTTCAAATTTTTTAAAGCGGCTGGATTTTATTTTGAACTGTGCAGTCACACAAACCATTAAAAATTGCCCCGTTTTTCCGATTTAGATTCATGTAATCTGTGTAGATTCACGCAAACAACAGCTGTGACACTTTGCAAACTAGTGTAAAATAAATTACTGAATTGTGCTCGCGGACCAAATTTGTTGCGGTTCCAGTCTTTGAAAGAGCTGCGTGTTGTTGGATGTGGTGGCAAAAGTCACAAGATCTTCAGCTTTGAGAGTTTTATACTTAAATTTTGTTTTCATTCAGTGGTTAGTTAGCTTTAGGCGGACAAAAAAAGATTTGCTGAGAGCAAGAAGCCAAAACTTTGTGGTTATGTTTAGTTGAAGCTGGTGGAAAATATTTTATCTTCCAGTTTACCTGTGTGATGAGTTCCTTCAGGGAATAATCTCAGGAATGCAAGTGCAAAATCATGCTTGAAGCAGTTTTATAAAGATATATTTTGGAGGTTTTATCCCTCATGGGTATAAATGGAATGGTACTTATATAGCGCCTTTCTACTCAATTCAGCACTCCAAGCACTTTCTACTGCAGGTCTCATTGACCCAGTCTCACACACACACACACACACACACACACACACACACACACACACACACACACACCCTTTTTATCTTTCTTACATTCACACACACAAACTCGCACTCATGGATGTAACTCGGGGTTCGGTATCTTGCTCAAAGATTATTGGGCATGTGGCCGGAGAATCAGGGATCAGCCCGATTGGTATTTAAACCACTCTAACACCTGAGTCACTGGAAAGACGACAGGAAGCTGGGAGGAAGAAGTAGTAAAAAGCCTCTCTTGGAAATCAGTTAAAAATGATGTTGTCACTCCTGCACAGTAACAAATAGCTTTATGAGCTGTCATAAGACTGGGGTGAACATTTTGGTTTTCTAATAATTTCTACTGCAGGAGGCAAATAAATTTTGCATTTGATATACGTTTTCATCAGTAAACTGGGATTACTGTGTTGTAAATATTCCAAACCACTGACATTAATGTCTCCTTTAACAGTGGCGTGCTACTGCCACATCAGGTTTTTTTTTAGATTTTGGTCAGTTCCTTAACATAAAAATTCAAGTAGCACCACTCTGACCTGAGGTTTTATAGTTTGAGGAGAGGACCAGCCTGGAAAACCTTACATATATGGCAAAAGTAATGGAGCCATATACACATCTAAAGGACTCGTGACTTTTATGTACTATGCACCTCAGCACTCCACGACAACACTCTTTAACTTTACTGATAGTTGATCGTGGATTGTCTAAGAAGAAATAGATTTTAGAGACTGATTTGTTGCTGTGGTGCCATCCAACTACCAAACCAGTGACCTCTCAAAACCGACGCCGTTCTTTCGTAAATGTTTATAAATGCAGGATATACGGCTTGGTGCATGATTTTATACAATTGTGGCAAAGCATGGAGATGAAAACCCGATCAGTTCAGCTTTTAATGACCCAGTGTCTCTCCCAACTTGGCACAACAGACTGGTGACCTTCACCATCACAGTGTGCATTTATTTCTGTGAACTTATTTATGTCTCTTTTTAAACCAAACCCTGACTTTCTCCTAAACCTAATCAGCTAGTCAGTGAGGTAAATCGAAACAAATGTGAGTGAAATCGAAACACCTCTGCAACCCCTCCTCTTCTTGTACTGGCTTTGCTGCTTGTTCAAAAAAGGAGCTCTTAACAGTTCACATGTGTGAACTGTTGAAGACCTCTGACTTAGTTTAGAGCAGCTGGCAATAGATACAGGAAGTCCAAAAGACCAAACTAGAAACACAACAAGTTGCAGAAACATGTGTGTCAGAGTATTTTTGTTTTTAAAGGTTTTGTAGAAAACACAAAGTTTTTGAGAAACCACACCTGCGTTCTTGACAAGATAAGGATGATATTTCCTTTTTTGTATGCTTCATGATGTGTATAAATAAAGCCAGACTGCACCAAGGAGGTGTGTGAGTCTCTCCCTGAGTCTCTCACCCGTGCACGTTTAAAACTAAGTGTCTGAGTGATATTTCATTGCATCTGAGTACTTGATAATAGAATATCTTTAACAATGTGTTTGCATGTTTGTGCAATTATGTCTGCAAAAAAGCAGGTGGATGTCAGGTTTAGTGATGGAGGTGACCCCAAATGCAGACTCATAGGTTGGTGTCAAATGAAAAAAAGCTTTATTAAAGAAGGAAACCTGGTCCATAAGGAATCACAGGACCTCCAGACATACACACAGAGAGCTATGAAACGAGACGACAGGAACAGTAACCAGAAAAAAATAAGGGGAAACAAGAGTTGTAAACACATACAAGGTCATTATGGAGATGGAAACACCAGGAAACACAGCTATAACTAATCGGGAAAACTTGGAATTGGAAGCAAAACCAAATACAATGTACATGACACAGGAGAGTATCAGAAATCAAACAGGATGTCAGGTTTGCTGTGTGGCAGGAAGAGTAGGACTAACTATAAGAGACAAGAGATTAACTAAAAGAGACAGTTTTATTGCTGTTAGAAACAATGAATTAGGTTCTAGTAGAAACAATTAGTACCTACTCCGATCAATTTGCCACAGTTTTCAGGGTTTTCCATCAGGACATAGTACCTGCTTAGCTGGTGTTCCAAGTACTAAAATGCGACATTGTCCGACAGCATTCGACTGATTGACTGGTCAGTGGCGTCACTTGATGAGGTATGACAGCATCTCGTTCACAGAAATTACAACCACCATTTTGAAACCCAGCAACGAGGGAAATGGCTACAAAAACAACGCGTTGGACTGAGAAGTCACAGACCAAGCAGCAGGTATATCGTTGCCTCGAATTTTTAGCATTGGTCTCATATACTAATTACGTCACAGGGGCTTGGACATGTTGCTATAACAACAAGCACGCACATTAGGTGGTATAAAAAAACAGTCGATCTGATTTGAGCTGTGGTGAGTCGATCCGAGTAGGTACTAATAGAAAAGGGGCTTAAAGCAACAAGGGAAGCAAAACTGAACATAATGCACTCAAGACGGGAGACTATCAAAATAAAACAGGAAGTAACAAACAGAAACCAAGACTAAAAGACACAAGGGAACAAAATGGAGATACAGAAGGTGATGAACAACCTCCCATTAACTTAAGGCACAGATCATGGAACAGAGCTACAACATCATAACAGAAAGCCTGAATGTCAACAATACAGAATATAGAAGTATATAAAGATACACAAAACTAGAAAACTCCAAACTATGACGCAGGAAGAGCTAAACAAGAGAACATCAGTGACAGAGACTTAACTATGCACAATGGACACGAGGGAGGCAGGGTAAATATCATAAACAGTAACTGGAACAAAAGCACAAAGCTGAAAACTGAATAAACAAACTAAGAATCAAACTGAAGATAAGCGATAATCAACGCAACTTAGAAATCCAAAAACACAAAATGCTGGCGCAAGACCCAGGACCATAACATGGAGAGGTTTTCCTGCATCAGTAACTTAGTTCTCATACTGTAACCAGTCAATTCTCTCTCAGACAGTAGATGTCTAATCTGTTGTTCCTGCTGAAGCCTTTAATTTATTTCAAACTTTAGAGCAAGCCACTCGATTTCTCAGGAACTGGTGAAAACAGCACTAGACATGCTTGTCCTCTTTATCGCATTCAGTCTTTTAAACGAGACTCCTCCACATGCATTACAGTCTATATTGAGATGATGCGAGCAAATAATAAACTGATCTCATACTTTGCAGAGTCCTTGGCTTTATTTCCCTTTCCAGTACTTCATTGTAATGAAACTGTGACAGTTGCAGGTAGGCCCATTATGCACCAAACCATTTGCACGCTTCCATTTAGCCATTAATTCAGTGTGTGCCATGTGTTGGTATTGGCATAATAGGGCGACAGAGTTGGTCCTGGCCCGCACTCAACTGTGGCTCTGGAGACTAATGAGGTCTTTCAGATCTATTGTTGGGACTTAAGCTGTGTGTCTGTGCATGCATGTGGATACGTCGAGCATGCTGGTGTTCAGTGATAATAGCCTCTTTGCCTGTGTTTGGGGAGATTACAGCAGTTGTCTGCGCCACAAACAAGGTACCTAGAGGCATACAGCATCCAGATACTATTTCTCATAAATGGTCTGCTTGTCTTAAAGGTGATTTTTTTTTTTTGCCCAGTCTTTTGTTGCTCTATTCAATACTTCTTACTGTGTTTTTTTTTAAACCCATACAGGGGCCTTGCAGCTTGCACTTCTTGCTTGTTTAACGTCTGCCTCTCTTGGGTGAAAAACTGTCTGTCAGGTGGGCAGTAATACAGCACATGGATGAATGGGCTGCTGTGCTGTGGCTTCGTGGTTTGTCCATTTGAAAGAAATGTAAACTTCTTTGTATAAGAAGAACAAGCTGCTTTTGTATCTCCTCAGGATAAAAAAACAAAAAACTCATCTTTTTATGCAGACCTAGCTCTCTCTGCCACTGAAAACTGATTCACTGCTCCCTGATTGATTACTGCAATTATACACCCTCTCTATCTTAAAATAGGCATTATTTTCAGAGACGCATGTGTGGACTTCTTGTAAGGCAGACATGATCGGAGAAGTAAATTATTTTCCGGACTTGTTTGGCCACTTTGTCTGACATTAGTAAGGCCAACTGCTAGCTGTACAGTGATGCGTGTCCTTGCCAATCTGTTGCAGCTGATGATTTTTTGAGCCAAGGGTGCACTCTGTTTCCTCATGCGATTGTTCTCATTCCCAGTTTGTGGTTTTATGGGTGCTGTCCTTTCATCCTGCGTGCACCAGGTATCCCATTATGCTTGCTAGTTGTACATGAGGGGATAATGGGCTACCACCGTAATGCCCCCTTTTGGCAATTAGTTCAAATCCAGAAAGGCAAGAGAATTAAGGCGCAAACTACAATAACAAACTGCATGTATACCTATTATCACTTATAGCTCATCAGCTTTCCTGTTTTTGTCACTTTCATTTTTAAATCCTATTTCTTCATTTCCAGAAAATGTGCAGAACATAATCATTAACACAGGGCATCTGTAACATGGAAAGACAATTTGTGCAGGAGATGTCTGCAATCAGTCTCATAAATGACACAGGCGGGAGTGTCGGCCCCATTTGTGTAGTGTCACCGCAACAAAAATGCTCCATATGTCTGATGTAACTTCCACAATTGATGCTGATGCACTTGTACTGCAGTGATACAGCTGGTTTACAAGAGCAAAGAAAAGTCTGAACAAGACTTTTCTTGTCAGTTGGAGCCGCTGGCCCCAATTCAGATTTTATCTGTGGCATTACCTTTTTTTGGATTGTTTTTATTTGGGCATGTTAGGGTTACTTTGTAGGCTTGCACAGGGAAGAAAAGAAGTGACTGGATTTGGATGGGGTAAAACAACAGGCACGCTTCAGTAATGATTACTCTATTCATTCTCTCTCTGTAAAACGAATCCCATCCTATTAGAGCTTTAAACATACTTTTCTCTCTCGCTCACTTTGTCTTCGTGACGTACCGTGGCAGTCTGCATTTGATTGATGTCCCTATTTTCCTAGCCTAGCTGTACGTTTAACCCTTTACCAGTCTAACAGATGGAGGCTGTGATAGGGAAGAAATCTGCCTTGAAATAATCCTGCTTGACAGTCGTTCTTCTGGCCTTCGACAGCTGAATTTAGGTACTGTATGAGGACACGAGTGCCTGAATCTCAAAGCTAAAAATCAAGGCAGCCCAGTCTAATCTGAGGTGTCGTGAAACAACAAAGCCTGAAGCTGGTCTTTCGTAGTGAATCGCAAATGGAAAGGAGTTAATTAAATCTGTAATGACGTCCAGGTAGTTTTTTCAGGGTGAGTTTAGTGATTTGGTTTTTAAAAGCCCGCAGCTGCAGCTCAATTTTCAGACCTGTCTCCTACAGTTTGCATGTAAAATGGGACACGGTCTGACGCACGTCTTTTTGGTCCAAATGAGGCAAAAAATTTAATGAACATATCAGATAAGTTGAAAAATGTTCACTGACAACTTACTTTAGATATTTTCCCCACAATGCCAGCACAAGCCCGCTTATGCCAACAATATTTAGATCACTTCTAAAAAGAAGAAAAACAGTATTATATTAACAAAGTGAAATCTTTGCACATGTAATCTGTTTACACCACTCACTGCAATATTTCAGTGAGTAAAAACTGGAGATTTTGGAGAATCTCTCTGCTCATCCTTAAAAAACAACTGTGGAGTGGAGGATAAAAGTGGGAACCCTAAAAATCTATCTACAGCAGATGAACAGTATCTGAAAATCATACCTCAAGAAATACGAAACAAAATCCACCTTCTCACTGGACGATACATAGACTGCAACTTACACGACATCACCCATTTATCTGTCGCATCAATTTAATTTTTGCTATCCATCAAGAGTCTGACAGCAAAGTCATAGATCAGATGCCGAAGTTGATACTGTACTCCTTTAAGGATGATATGTAGTTTGAGGGGCTACACATATATATCACAGCATTGCCTAACATAGGACAAATGCAATATAGTGCAAAAGTCTTGTGCTACCACTCATTTATCAGTCATTATTCATGAATTGCTGAGCAGCTTACCAGAGTCATTGTCTGCAGTGAGAATTTTCTGCATCATCCAGTAGTTGCAGAGCGGATTCAGTCCATGCTGACTCATGAAGAGACTAAGGCCTCAGTCACAAAGGCCTAGAAATCAGTCAGTGACTCCTGGCAGCCTTGGGTCATAAGGGAAAACTGTAGGTTCCCTGACAGGTTGGTGAGTGGTTCCCTGAGGTTGCTGGCTGTCATCAGTTGAAATCAGTCTGAAGAGGGTTCAACATGAAGAACCACCTTGAAATTGCTTTGGTGACAAGGAAATAGCCACAGTCAACCATAATTTGCATGAAAGAAACTAACTTGACAAAGACTCACTCAGACCAGAAAAGGAGAACTGAGTTATTATTTTATTATTATTCTAGATCAGCCAAACGGAGGTATGTTTAGTAGGCTGATAGAATTGTGGCCTAAACATAATAACTTGTTCTGCCACCTTTGGCAGCAAGAACTCCAATCTCGCATTTGTGATCACTGGGAGCAAGTCTTTCACATCACCGTGGAGAAATTATTGCCCACTCTTCTTTGTTTTAACTCAATCACATCAGAGGATTTTTGAGCATGAAAAGCCTGTTTAAGGTTAGGCCAGAGCATCTCAGTCAGATTTAAGTCAGGACTGTGACTAGACCACTTCTAGAGGTGGACTTGCTGGTGTGTTTCTCATCATTGTCCTGCTGCATAACCTGACATCTGCTTGAGCTTCAGGGCATGAACTGATGGCCGGACATTTTCATTCAGGATTTTCTGCTAGATAGCAGAATTCATGGTTCCATC
This sequence comes from Aulonocara sp. 'chitande type north' Nkhata Bay, assembly GCF_057382095.1. Classification (NCBI taxonomy): domain Eukaryota; kingdom Metazoa; phylum Chordata; class Actinopteri; order Cichliformes; family Cichlidae; genus Aulonocara; species Aulonocara sp. 'chitande type north' Nkhata Bay. The sequence continues at coordinate 27,345,578 of NC_141349.1, read as the reverse complement.
AAATATGGCTAGTTCTCCATGTCGTGAAGAAGCAAAGCAGCCTCAGGCCATAACACTGCCATCACCATATTCAACTGTTGCTATATTGCATTTTTTATGAAGTGCTGTGTTAGTTTTATGCCACGTGTAACAGGACTTAAACCTTCCAAAAGGTTCAACGTTTGTCTCTTCAGTCCACAGAATATTTCCCCCCAAATTTTGGGGGTCATTAAGATTTCTTTTAGCAAATGTGAGAGAAGCCTGTGTTTCTTTTTGGTGAGCAGTGTTTTTTTTCCTTGAAACTCTCCCATGGATGCCATTTTTGCCCAATCTCTTTCATATTATTGAATCATGAACCCTGATGTCAACTGAAGCAAGTGAGGCCTGCAGTTATTAAATGTTGTTCTGGATTCTTTTGTGACCTGCTGAATGAGTCATCGATGCACTCTTGGAGTCATTTTGGGAAACCTTCCCACTGCTGGGAAGGATTTGCAACTGTTCCAAGTTTGCAGCTCTCACCATGGTTGACTGGATTTCCAGAGCCTTAGAAATGACTTGTTGATGACTTTGTTTCTCAGCTGTTCTTGAGTTTCTTTCGAATGTGGCATGGTGTGTTGCTTGTTGAGCTCTTTTAGCCTACTTTACTTTGTCAGACGGGTTCTATTTAAGTAGATCTCAGGCCTGGGTGTGGCTGGACTTTTATGCTCGTTGTGCTACTAGATACTGCTCATTCTTATTAAAGATATTATTCTAACTTATCATCAACTGTAAGTTACTACTCAAAACCCCCCCCAAAAAAACGTAACCATTATTTTCTAGTATTAGTTTGCAGACTTTTGAAGTAAAGTATTTCCTCTGCCTCGGAGGTTATGTTTTTGGTACTATTTGCATGCATGCGTGTCAAGTTTTGAATAAATCCTGATAAAAACTAGGAATGTAGAGTCGAGTCATGTTAACGATCCACTGTGGTGACTGTGGTGGATGTAAGTCTTCAAGGTCAACTTAATGACATACTGAAAATAGACACAAAACATAGAGACTGTGATTGTTACGAGTGTGGTGTGTCGACATATAGAAAGTACTGGTATAAAGATTTAAAATATAATGTCACATTTGACCTCTGACCTTTAAATTTCACATCTGTCTTTCTTCCCAAAATGTGTTATATCTTTAAATAACGTGTTGTAAAGAGGAAGACTATGAGCTGCCTAGTTAGTTAAAAATACACTATTATATAATATTATATAATCAGCTCAAGCTATTCATGTCCACTTATTTACAAATCGATACTTATTATCCATTACCCACTCCTACATAATGTTTGTGTAGTCGGAGAAAACATCTGTCACGCTCTTATCTAATTTGCACGACTTCTTAAAGTACATTAAAAAAACAAAGAAAACAAAATGAATATATATAAAAAATACAATACTGTTCCTTTAGAAGTACATACTGTGCAGGGAGCGAGCTGCCTTGGTGGAGGTTTGCACTCTTAGACTGCTTCTTGTGTTTTAAATTAAAGTTTACAGTTTGGTTGTCGAGCGTCTAACCAAATCATTGTGTTACTTAACCACGTGCCCCCCTTCTTCTCTGCCGGCTCACTCAGTAGGGCTCCTGGTAATTTCTTTGCTGTGGTCACTTTTCCTGTTTTAAAACATATTTATGGGAAATAAAATGGTCTGTATAATTTATTTCAATGAGCCCAAGTTGTAATTTAGCATCTAATTCCTTCTCCTAATGTGTTGAAATCCCAGCTGAATACTCGTGCATGAGTGATTCTACCTTGGCTCATTATGGCCAGCACAGTTCTGCTTTCTTACAGCTTACATGCAGCGGCAGCAAGAGAAAACATTCAAGCTGCCAGTTTGTGGAGCTAAAAATTTAATGTCAGCGCTGTTTCCTGACAGTGGGCCACTTAGATTGTTTTCAAAGCGCTCCCAGGATGAGACAGATTTACTCATACCGCTTCAAGCACTTTCTCTCTAACACAAACAAGGGACCGCGGGCATCAAGGTTCAGGTAAAAGGCGGTGTGCGGCTAAAGTGTTTTATCCCATCGCTTCCTCATCCCGTTTCATCTCCTCATCTTCATCTTCTGTACGGGGGTCTTTGAAACAACATACCATAGACTGTTTACGAATGTGGTCCCACACTCACTGTCCTATGATATCAGGCCGCGCGCACACAATGAGCTCGTTCTCTACTCTAAGTTTTTCTTGATAAATTTCTACATTTTAATTGTGCCCTTCAAATGAGCTGCAAATCCCCCTTTTCCTCTCGCTTTCTCTTTCTCTCCCTCCTTGTCTTTCTTCCCGTTTAATGAGTTCGTTTTATCAGCCGCTGCGCTGTGCGTGGACAGTATGAGTAATTTTCGAGATCACAGGAGACTTCTCTGCATTGCACTCGGTTACAACAGGTTGTCAGAAGGCTTTGGGAGCCTCACTTGGCTTCTCCCTGCCAGCAGTAACTATCCAGCTTTTTAGCATTCCAATAAATGAGGCCTAATTACCCGGCTAATCTTATTAACTAAAGATGGAATATGATTTAAATGGAATCAGATTAGCCTTTCATGACACCAGCAGATAGATATTATATTTCAAGCGCCTCTCCAACCAAACAGTTTGAGACCAGTTATGTTAACACATATTGATCAACACGACTTTTTCTCCTTAAGAAAACTGTCTCCATTTATTTTGTTTTTAAATGTCAGTATTGATTAGCACTCACCAGCCACTTGTTAAGTGCACCTGTTCAGCTACAGGTGTACAAGTGTACTCCTGCAAATATCTTATCAGCCAATCACATGGCAGCAACTCTGTGAATTTAAGCATTTCTGAACTTCAGCAGGTGAAGCTGACCTGCTGGAGTTCAAACTGAGCACCAGAATGGGGAAGAAAGGGGAGTTAAGCCATTTCGATTGTGACATGATTGTTATTGTTGGAATGGTTGGTCTGAGTGTTTCAGAAACTTCTGATCTATGAGATTAGATTTGTTTTCACACAACCATATCTAGGTTGAGAATTGTCCAAAAAAGAGAAAATATCCAGTGAGTGAACTTCTCGGGGAGAAAATGCCTAGTTGATATCAGAGGTCACAGGAGAATCGCCTGACTATTTTGACCTGATAGGAAAGAAAATGTAACTTAAATAAACACTCACTACAACCTAGTTAGCAGAAGAGCATCTCTGCACCTTGAAGCAGACAGCTAGAGGAGCAGGAGAGCACACCAGTTGGGTCAGAACCTGGTGTAAACAACATGAAAGCATGGATCCACCCTACCTTGTATCAACAGTTTTGGTTGGTGGTGGTTTAATTGTTTGGAGGATATTTTCGTATCCTTCCTTAGCCCATTAACAGCATTGTTTTAAACACCACAGCCCACCTCAGTATTATTTCTGAACATGTCCATCCCTTTTATGACCACAGTGTACCCATCCTCTGCTACTTACAGGATCTTAGAAAGCTTAATCTCAAACTAGTTTCTTGGTGTCAGTGAATTCACTTCACTCAAATGACCTCCACAGTCACTGGACTTCAATCCAATAGAGCACCTTTGGGATGCGGTGGAGCCGGAGATTCACATCATGGATGCCCTTCTGTGTTATCATGTCAATATGGGCCAAAGTCTCTGAGGAATGCTTCCAGTTCTTGTTGAATATGTCATAAAGATATATGTCATAAACACCGAGCAGGGTGTCACCTAAAAGCTATCCCATCTTTTAAATTCAGTGCATGAGTTCATACAAACATGTTTCTGAAAATAGTTCAGAGGAGAAAGAAACCCCTGACTGACATAAAGTAGCTCAGACTTTAAGTCAACTTGACGCTCCCACAGTGGGGGATTGGTTACTGGGTTTTTAGCTTGCATTATACCTCATAGTTTTTATATTGTTACTGTGAAAATGTTGATTTTTAGGCAATGTTAAAAATTATGGCGCAGTTAAAAATAAGAACCTGGTTTTACTGCATGAGTCATTTCTCTTGGAAAGCACTCGGATATCTTTTTGTCGACGGGGACGTCAGATTAGGAAAAGCTCAGATGTGTTGTTTTAGGAGGCAGTAACAAGCAAATATTTTTTTTTAAGTTTAGAGGACTTGTTGTGATCACAGACTGACAAAGAATTGGTTCCCGTGACCTTTAAGAAAAAAGCAGTGATCAGATTGAGTGACGGACCATCCTGTTGCTTTCTGTGTTTTCTGTTTGTGTGCCAATCACAGCTGCTGTCTGGTCGGTTACAAATCTGAACATCAAGTTGTTGCCTGTGGGATTGAACATATTAATGCTGACAGATGCCTCAGTTATGGCAAGTAATCATGGACTTTCATGGAGTAAAGCCTGCCTACATTAAATCACCTTGCATAATAATCCTGTAGTTTTACAATACAGAACACTAACATAACTCCACACCATTCAGATCCCAAAGCCTTGTTACACCCCAAAAACTCACACTATGTCAAATTTGTATTTGCTGCGGATATTAGTGCAAGCTCCCGATGGCATTGCTCATGAAACTGACCTTCATCGTGGTACTGTTTGTTATGTTTAGGGAATACAGAGAGATATAAAAAAAAAAAGTCGACAAGAGATAAAAGATATAAAGATAAGAGCCAGAGCTTAAAAAAAACTGTCACAAAAACTCTGGTGGTTTTCATGCTTTTGCATCAGGCTGAGCAAGGTCTCTTAAATACAGAGAGAGCTGGCTGACTTGTGGGTATTTAATCCCAAACAGGCAGGAAGGTTGAGTTTGTTCTAATTGCATGGAACAGGGGAGTGCAGTCATTTACATTCATCAGCGAACCTCCATTTGGGATTGAGATAAGCGAAGAGAGAGCGGCGGCGTGGCAGCAGCGGAAAGAGACATTTTGGTGCAGGATTGAAGTTTTGTTCTCGTATCAACGAAATTCCACAATGTGTTGCTCCACGCTGTCTATAAGTGCAATTTACCGTCATCCTATTATGATGCATTTTGTCAGTTTCAGCAAAAAAAGAAAAAGTTGAGTGAAAACACAAGAAGTACAAAATACAGAAAGAAAACTTTTTTTTTTAAGTGGAACCTGCTTGTATGTCTGTAACTGTGGGTTTGCAAACACCTATAATTGACCATGTAGCGGTGTTTTAGTCAAACTAGTCCTAGGCAATCAAAGATGAAGCACTAAAGCTGTTGAGAGATTGTTTTACATGCATGCACTTTACACCAGATCCCCAAAGACACAGGATCCAGTGTGGATTTTGACGGAGTCCATAGCAACAAACTGTTGTTTCCAATCCATGCTGTTGTCATGGATTGGAAAAACACATCTTAAGCCCATTGCATCTCTTCTTTCAGGAGTCATTTTAGGTTGAATGTGTTACTCTGGGACACTCGGATGTGAGGTTAGGGAGAATCTGGAATCAAATCCCCAATCATTCAATTAATGGCCGGCCCACTCACTTCGCCACCTGAGCAGCTTCCGATTATGTAATCCTGTCTCACGTTGAGTGTATTTGCACAGTAGAAACACTGATGCCCTTTTTAAAGAATGAAAATGTGCTCTCAGCATTGTCTGAATGCAGAAACATGTTTGCTACGTTCATATCTTCCCCAGCCGAGTGTTTGTTTGCCACGGACTGCGAGCGTGCTAGTGATGGAGAGCGGCGAGTAATATCTGTTGGTGACAGCTGGCGAGTCTCTCCAGTAGGAGAGACTGACACATCCGGCTCAGTGGTCTTTATCTGTGGTGAGAGTGACACCCAGTGAGTGGCACCTTTGCTGGCACTTATCTCAATCAGCTTTGGCCTGAATCTCAACACTTACGCTACGCTGCACTCGGGCCTCCTGCTGCGGCTTACAGCAACATCGGCTGTTAGTGTGCACTTGAAGCCTCGCTTTGCTTAATTCGCCTCAGATGGAAAACATACAGTGGAGCGTGCACACTGTGCTTCAGGTAGCTTCAGGTTGTTGCCGGCTGCAGAGCCATCAAACTGTCACTCTGCAGAGGACCGGGCCTGCAAACTGTTGCTGAGACAGCCAAACGATGACAGTGACGGAGTTATACAATGACTCTACAGTACAATAACTCCTGTATTAAATATCAGTGGTTCTCAGCCCTGGGGGCTGCGTTCTATATTTAGTACAAGGGATGTGAAATGCAAGCACACAGAAAGCGTCATGTAAGTCTCTACCACTGCAGATACAGGATACTTTATTGCTAACAGTGTGATTGTGAAATCTTAGTTGATGCACTACCACAAAGCACCTTTGGAGAGATCAGTTGTCACGAGCTGGGTTTTTCTGTGAGTATGCTCACTCTGAGGCTGATGATACCAAGGTGAAGAGGGAATGTGACAGTGCAGCTGTTAGACCCTGCAGAGTGTTATCACACACAGTCCAGTTCATTCAGCAAGCACTGCCGGGGAGTGCCAAATCCCAGAATGTGTAGCTTTACTGTATATAAATTCTGCCTGTTTCTGTGTGTTCACTGTTTTTCTCATTTTTTCCCTATTGTTTCTGCGGATTCCTCACTGTCTCTCCTTTCCTACTTTATCTTTAAACCACATCTTTCTCCTGCTCGTCTCTTCCCTCTAATCTTCCCCTATTTCCTTTTTTTTCTTCCTTCTGTTCTGCTTCAAAGTAAGCCAGAGCTTCCCGGCAAGCACCGGCTCAAAGCTTACGTTCTCGCCCTTCAAAGCCACTGCTCGGGTATAAGTGAAGCAAATTCAATACAGCTTGCATTTTCGAGATGTCAAGGGAAATACGAGTATAAATGGTAAATTATAGAAGTGCGTTTCCTCATTCAGGGTCCTGTTGTACGTCGACTTACAAAAATAAGTGTAAAGCTTCTTTTATCATTGTGAAAATTAACAAATGAAATGCTCTCAGAAATCTCACACACACTCAGTGCTTAAGGTAAAACTGTCTTCTCTCAACTAAAGGGATGCAACAAAATATTATTTTGGTTTAATTTGTCAAATTTGATCAATATATTAAAGACAAATATCAATGTTTAATTTGACCAACCAGAGTCAGTACATGCCTTTTCACATGGGCTCTTACCAAATTAAAATGTCTAAAGGGGAAATTGGCAGAAGGGGGAAGAAAATCAGAAACCCAATTAGAGGGTTTAACACATATATAATAAAGCTTTTTGCCTGTTTAGGAGCATTTCCTCTTCAGTTATCACACATATTTTACATCATACATAACAAAATTTTGTTATTAGTTATTCTGTGAATCTCATAGGTACTTTCGGCTTCTCTCATATTCCCAAGAGGTCGCCGTGGCGATCCACATGATTTGATTTGGTACAGATTTTGTGCCGGATGTTCTTCCTGACACGCCATCCCATTTATCTTGGCTTGGCATCAGCTTGAGACCCCCAACGCCGGGTTTGTCTCTCCCCCTCGTCTTGAACCAGGGACCTTTCACACGTTCCCATAAATAATATGTAAAATGTAATAAATGCAAACTAATGATAATAAAGTAAACTTTTCAGGCCAATCACACCATTATTTTTCATGCAGACTGACTTTATTGTTAGCATAATGTGCATTTTTTATGTTTGTGGTAGTTAATTCAAGCAGCAGGAGGCGCTCCTTTGATCTCACTTTAATAGGTGAGTGCATTTAAGGAGGGTAAAGTAGAGTAGTGTAAATGTTGAAAGACGGTCTTGCACAGGGTTGATTTATTTTTACCCGTATGGTTCTGTTCTGGGACCTCCCCACCATACTTTGTGCATATATGAAAGGCATGAGGTGGAAGAAGAGCAACAAGAAACCCATCACAGCAGAAGGCAGATGGTCTAATATTGATCAATTCAAACACAACATGAAAAGGAGGAACTGGGATAGAGGTGGGTTGCAAAGCAGCTTGCAGATTCAGAAAGATCAGAATCAAATGCTTTTTTAATCCCTAAATGTCTTCTGGTTCTGATTCTGATTCCAAATATTCTGAATGTGTACCGGTAAGTTGCTTTGACACCCACCTCTGTCCCAGCTCCTCCTTTTCATGCAGTATTTGAGTTGTTCAATATTCACAGCAACTGTAAGGAGACTAAAGTTGCTTAAATAGCACACCCTATATAAGATGCCTGCCTGGGCTAACGCTATGCTTGATTATTAGAAATCAGTGAGCTGAATTAATGGTAAATAAAAATTGAAGTTTTGCTCAAGGACGCTGATCTGTCTCATTAAAGCAGAGTTGTGGGCTTTCTTTGAAATAGGTAATATGTTTTGTTTAAATGAAAAATCTGAATGTATCCAGCATAAAATAAGAGCTTGCAGGAATCAGCTTATTATATCAACTTATTATAAATCTTGAAAAATAAAATGTTTCGATAGCAAGTAGCGGCTTTGTAAGCTTTCCAAATGTCAGGTTGTGATGCTAGTCTTGCATGACAGTCTCAGTCTTAATGGGGTCTTTTTTTCTTTAACATGATATGATGAATCATTACATTTTGAAAATATTTAACAGATTATTCAAAAATGATTTGTTACTTGCAGTCCTACAGCAGCAGGCCCATGTTCATGTGCTGTAGGGAAGGGTGTGGCGGTGGGGTATTTTGTTCTGATGAAACGGTGACATAACTCTGCCTCCGCTGTTGTAGCGAGACCTCATTATGTTGAATCATAAGCCACGAAACAGCAAAGATGTTACAAGGATACACACACACACAGCTCGCTCTTCATTATAGGCGCCAGCTCATACGACGAGCAGGCAGGACTCAATATACAGTCCACTTCTGTCAGATTGAGTTAGCCTATTTTAGTTACATGTAGTAGACTCCATGTGTGAGGACGAGTGGGCGTTTTGCGATCTGCACACCGTCAGCGTCAATGAGATGATATACGGAGAATTTGGCCTCCTCAGCCTGATCTGAAGGAACTGATTTGAAGAGCAAAGTCAAAACAAAATTGGGACTAGTACAGCTAATAATATTAGCGAGACAATTTCTCACTTCTTTTCCCAAAGGGCCAAATGTGTAATTGAGCTACGAACATAAGTGGCCTGTAATTGAGCTATTATAATTGACCTCAGGTGTGTGCATGAGTAAAACTACGAGCAGGAGTGCGCTCACATGTGCGTTCTTCTCGCTCTCTTTTCAAATGCAGACTAAGCACATAGGAACGGATATGTTCCTATATTTGTGTGCATACAGTGCGGCGGAGTGTAAGTAGGTATTTTTTCACACTAATGGCATCTTTAGCAAGACCGTTTCTATAGAAACCGAGTTGCCACGGAAACACTGCACGTCTCTTTGAATTAGAAATGTCTTTCTCTATCCCTCGCTTCTCCCTTCTCCGCGTGTCTCTTGCTCGCTCTTTGCTTCCCAGTCCTCTTCTTCCCCGACTTCCCTGGCTTTGACAGGCCAGCTGCTGTCAGTCAAAAAAGTCTTGCACTGTCGAAGGAGACGTGCAGCACAAATGGAGGAAATGCGGGAAAGATGGGTTGGCATCTGTGCTGGAGGAGAGGGACAGAGGGAGGGAGGGCATCCTATTTTTTTAATTTTTTAGAGGGTGAGAAGGGAAAAGGCAACATATTGAAATAGGAAGGAAATGCTGAATGGTATTCAGAAGATAACGAGGAGGAAGATGCTGTGAAACAGAAGAGCGGGAAGATTGAAGGAGGGAGGGCTACAAAGACAGAGGGAAAAGATAGCTGATGAAAGGGAAGGGGTGAAGTGATTGATTTTTGCTCTCTCTGGTGCCCGTGGTATCTGTGTAACCATGCTGCCACATTTATCCGGCCTATCTGATTTAACCGAGGCGCGCGTGATAAAGGGATGGGAGAGAGAGCGATGCAAGGAAAAAAAAGAGGGCAGAAAAAGTGCAAGCGACTCAGAGAGGCATAGAGAGAAGAAGACAAAGCAGAGTGGAGGCATTGGGATGATGACATATTGGGGGGGAAATCGCCTTCATTCACCGGGCTCTCATGAATGTCTGAAAGTCGCGGAGGAGTAAGAGATTGACGCTTCAAGAAAAGTGGAGGGAGGAGATGAGGGAACTCTGAAAGGGAAATGGAGTTAAGACGTGATAAGGGAAGGCGCGTCATGACAAGGTTTTGAACCGCATGTCTCTCTTTGCGCTGCGCTCTTGACTTCAGCCTGCACTCTCACCCTGTGTGCTTGTTAGAGAGGAAAGCTGAATTGAAAAGGCTGAGTGTGGGGATGCAGGGAAGATAGAGGGAAGCAGGAGGGTGAGGCAGAGGGAGGAGAGAGGGCAAATATGAGTTTTGACACAGTTAAAGGCTCACTAAAGGCTTACAGCTGTAGATCAGCCTAGTAATGCAGTGCAGTATGCTGCGCATTCACAGTGCAGATTACGACCTTGTTTCACTTTAATTGCCTGATTTGTCTTCTTTTAAGCAAATATTGAATCTCTAGTGTTTATCTGCTTTGATTTTACCTTGCAGTTGCTGCTTCCTGCTCCTCCACCAGCACCGCAACAGATTCACGTCACATGTGCCCTCCCTGTGTGCTGAAGACCTTTTTTTTTTTTCATTATTTCTCCTCTTGATGTTTCTTTTTTTCTCTTTAAATTTGCTGTCAAGCCATATGTCTTCCATAAATGTTCCACATTCAAAGCTTTGAGTTCCCCCCCTTTTCCTGCAAGGCTTTTAATGTGAAAAACCTGCAGGAAGTGCAGGATTTTATTGACAGCGCAGGATTAATCTGACTGCAAATAATTAGTGAATAAGTGAAAGCAGGACATCTGTTAAATATTGAAATGGAGTGGCGACAGTGTCACGAGCCTATTCTGCTAATGAAACACTGAATTCCCCATGTGAGCAATCAGACTAAAGGTACCCGTTAATTGCTTCAAGAAGGTTTTGAGAGGATTTGTTATTGAATTCATATCGAGCTCTGAATCCACTTTTTATTGGTGGCTTTGGCTCCAGCTGTAGAATAGATTGTCTGTTAATCACGGGGCTTGGTAGTTAAATCCCCGGCCCCTCCGCTTCTAAAAAGAGACACCGAACCTTAGATTAGCCTTGATGGCAGTCCAGAGTTACTGAAGCTGCCATCAAAACTGTTGTTTGTACTGGCCACACATGCAGTCGTTTTAGTTGCAGCAGATGTTATGATTCAAAATGAAATAGCTTTTCTGCTCCTGATGTGTTGAGGAGTGAAGGGTTTCTGTTCTGTAACTTCCTCTTTTATTTTGTAATCCCTGGTTTTTATGCTTCCTATTTGCTTCCTGCCTTTGTTCTTTTCCTGACAGTTTCATGCATTCCCTTTCCCTCTCTGTTCGCCAGATTGTGTTGTTAGTTTAATCAATCAAGCTTGCAAGCCAGTTTGCGTTCCTCATGTTTGTTTGTTTGTTTTTTAGTTCTGCAGTTCTAAGATTTCTTGTATATTTTAGTTTCTTTCCTAATTTTTCTCCTTTTTCCACCCCTGGTTTTGGACTTTACCTTCTTGCCTGTCATCCATTCATGACTTTAGTCCATTTATTAAAGACTCTGCTTTTAGGCTTGTACCTATTATTGGTCTTCCTCTAAAACAAAAACACTTCAAGTGTTTTGTAGTTCCACAGAGTGGATTTTAGATTTATGATTAGCGTTAAACTTAAACCTGAGTTTCTGCTGTCCTGAGCAGTTCTTTCATTGAGTATTGTGTTTCTGCTGTGTGATGTGCATTAGCTCACTCAGATTACTTCTGCTGAGATGCTACATGCAGGATATAGATTCTTTGCACTCTGAGGACTGCATATAAAACTAAAATAAATACTTCCATAAATACTAAGTAAATAATACAGATTTTATTTTATTATACACTTAAAATTACCTGGAGGTCAGAGAATACTGTCTAAACGTTACAGTTGGTTAATATTTGTTCCTCTCAAAAGTGTCACAAGTTCTTATTTTTACACGATGGCTTTCAGGTAAATATTTAATTATTCATTCAACATGTTTTTAAAGGGTGATTTATGTGATTTAGTTTCAGAGCACGAGCTGATATCCTCGTGTTGGTGTTGTTCCCAGATCATCATACTAAATGTTGTTCCAGGATCAACATTGCAAGTGACCAATCAGAATGTTGTGACGTCATACTTTTGCGACTTCGGGAAAAACCGCCGTAAAACAAAAAACTGTACTTAAGCTGTGAGAAACCGCCTCTGTCCGCCGATCAACGGACCCTAACCCTAACCGTAACCCTTTAATAAACAGTAAGCAGAATTGATATTGTCCTTGCAACATTGGAATTTCATAAATGCACGAATGGCTTGGCGCGCAAAAGAATAACGTCACAACAATGTGATTGGTCACTTGCAATGTTGAACCTGGAACAACATTTTCATGATGGTCTGGGAACAACACCAACACGAGGATATCAGATCATCCAGTTTCAGATTTACTCTGAAACTAGATTTACTCAGATTTACTCTCTGCTCCACTATCTTCAGTCAGTGTTTCCAGCTGTTGAGTTAGCACATGTTTGTTTATGTTGCCAACTTTATTTCCCTTCACACACACATAGGAGATCATTAGAGACCATTTAAAAGATATCATGAAGGTTATGTCGGCAACAGAGCTCAACAAATCCAATGATTGTACTAATCAATCAACCCTTTTGGAGTTGAAGAATAATGTTATCAGTCAAATACATACCACCAGAAGGCGGCCTCCTCCGTCTTAGCAGTAGGTCATTATCGCCTCATTAAATGGAGGCTGTGCACCCTGCTGTACAGAAGCAGTACACAGCCATGCGTTTCCAGGTTAAAACAACAGCAAACATCCATATTTGAAGGCTAAAGAGGCGGCGCTGCCTGAATCCACTTTGCTCTCTGCTCTGGTCTGCTTACCTTTCATTATCTCGTGACATTTCTTCTGTTTTCACAAGCTGTATGGTTAGGTTTGGGCAAAAAACGCACAGTTAAACAGGTGATTCTACAGAATCGGTGCCATTTGTAGCTGAGAAAGAAACAATTACATTAACAATGTAAAAAAAATTATGTGACGTGACTTGTTAGTGCTTAGAAATCAGTTTTCTTATCTTAACATCAAATTTAGGTTAATATTTTCTGAAGCATGACAAACTTGGATTTAACCACATAACATTGCTTCTGTAATTTAACTTTTTATTTTTACAATAAGTTTATGATCATTTCTTTTAGTTTAACTGTCCCTCACAAATTATTGCAGATTCTAATTAAATATAAAAGAAAAGAAAATACGTCAAACACCATCCGTTGGAGGTTGCGGTGAATAATTGGTCATCCAGCTCAGCATTTTCTCTTGAAATGTGCTGGAATTCACACAGCTTTGTCACATATTGATGGTATATTTTGTTTATTTAATATAAAAATGTAACTTAACAATTTACAGAGGTTTAAAATCGAAGGGTTAAATAAACCTCCACTTTTCTTCTAGTCCTGCACCTTATTTGTCTCTCTGCCATTTTTTATTTGCCACTGTTGAACCTGAAAATATATAAAACTCAATCACCTCTTTTTATATCGTTTGATTTTATCAGCACAGAAACATAAATCATGCAGCTGGATCGCGCGAGGGATGGAGCCTATTCCAGCTGTCATGGGGTGTGAGGCAGCGAGAGGTCAATTTACCCTAACATGCTAATATTAGGGTGATATTTGTGGACTGTGGGAGGAAGCAATAGCCCCACAGAATCACAAGAAGAACATTCAAACGGCCGAACAGGAAGTGTGCTAAATACTGCACCACTGCGCTGCTCTCTGGGTCAAAGAAAACAGTGTAATCTGTTGCATTGTGAGAAGTTGGGGATATATTTCACATATTTCAGTCTCTGCTTGTCTGCCCTCATTACATTGCAGTAATTGAATTAGTTTTAAAACTCACAGGGTTCATGAAAAAGTGATCGTACTTTATAAAAAAAATCTATAATCCATCTATTAATGCTCATATGTGTCTCTCCTATTTTTATTTGGCACACCAGTCGCTTCTCCGGGCCACGTGATAGCCGGGGTCAGGTCTAATTATGTCTCGTGCTCGTTTGGATTGGTGGGATATGGCCCAATCAGCATGCAAGCTCCCATGTGTCAGTGATTAATTACCTGCGTTCTCCGCTGTGCTAACGAGCTTAATCAACTCCTCATGAAGGAGCTTTCTATTAGCAGGCTGGGCCAGAGGTGATGCTCCCTACCCTCCACCTCTCACCCCCACCCCCTCCACCCTGTCTCATTGTCTTACTTAGACTTGCGATGTCTGACAAGCTCCCCACGTTCATGTTTTATTTTAGTCGGAGATTGCTACGTGGAGCAAAAACCTACATTCTCACCTTTATCTTCTGTCATTTTTTATTATAATGAACGGTTTCCCGTCTTTTACACATTTGCTTTGCAGACTTGATTTAATCTGTTGTTCTCTGCCGTCTTCTCTGCCACTCCGTGTTAGGACAAGGCTTTGGTCTTGACTGACATAACGTGAGTGCTGCCGGAGCGTCACATGTAACAGTGGGAGATTGAATCAGACAATTAATTGTATCTCCCTCTCGGTGCACACAGTGGTGATGGAATGGTGGAGAAAGCTTGAGGCAAACAGTGGTTTTCTGTGCTTTCAAAGGAGCCCTTGTGTTTCTGTGTGTGTGTGCGTGCTGCAGGGGTTTACTGGGCATTACATGTCATTTGGTGTGTATAAGTGTGTGCATGTGTTTATATGTAGTAGCGAATGTATTTGTGAGACAGGGAGATTAATTTGTTCTAATTAGACATTCAGTTGATGATTATGTTTCAGTAGCTAGTGGTGCAGAATTGAATCCATGATGGAGTCTTTTAGAGGAGATAATAGAAACCCTCTGGTGTTTTAATGAATTCTGGTTGTAGGTTTATCACATCTGGTTTACCATAAGAGAAGAACTCGTAAGGGGAAAAAAACATTTTAAATCAGTGTTTATAGCACTGTGGAGTCGGAACTTTCTTCTAATTTCCTTAAATAGTCTTCAGGAATAGTTTTCCAGGCTTCGTGAAGGACATTCAGAGCTCTTGTTTGGATGTTTGTTGCCTTTTGTTTAGTTCTCTGTTAAGATGATACCACACTGCTTTAATAATGGAGAGGTCTGGGTTGTGGGGAGGCCAATCCATGACCAACAGTGCTACAGGGTATGTTTTTCTACCCAGGTATGCTTTGACTACACTGACAGTGTGTTTGGGACCATTACCAGCTAGATTCTTTCCAGATGGTATTGCATGGTGGATCATAAATCTTAGGCTGCTGGTAACTGCATAAAGATACAATTTAAAATTGTCCTTTGTTAAGTTGTCCATTATGCACAGACACAACAGTGGTTTATCCCTTGAATTAGGTGCCTTTCTTGTGCCTGAAGGATTCCTCGCTCAATGTTAAGTGGCTTAAAAAAACAAGAAAGCAAACAATACATACACCTGAAATGGAACAAAGACTTGACTGAAGATGGGTGAAAAAGCAATCAGTGTTGAGAGAAAAGCTTTAAAGACCTCCAGAAAGTCTGGAAAAATATTGCTTAAGACCACTTAGAACAGACTCTGAAGCAGAAGTGCAGAAATGAGGGGTGACTGAAGACCTTTGCACAGTGAAGCACCTAACTACTTACACTCTAAACAGCCCTCTAATATATCCTGTCTTCGTGATGGTTTAGTTGAATCGCTTTAGAGAGGGCTTGATGGATGTGATCTGGAGGCTGATGTTTGGGCTGGCTTATTGAATTGCAGCTGTCTGAGTACACAAAAGCACAGCACAGGTGTACCTTCCGGTATTTCATTCAATTTCAGTCTTCAAAAGGCGAAGTAAACAAATATGAGCACTGCCTGCATTCATTCAAATAATAAGCTTTTTAAGGGACAATTTAAAGTTTGATGTAAAATCATAAACCCTTCGAATATAACACAACACAAGGGACTTTTATTCTCTGAGTGATAACTGAATGCAGCCGCCTCCTCTGAGTCTGTCAGCTGTGACCTAGCGCTGCTCGCTTAGCCAAGTGTGAGCCATGTGGCACTCTTCCTCAGCCAGTGATTGAGCCTTTTTCTCCCTGCTTAGTGTGTGATTTGAAGATGATGTCACTGTTTAAAATGGTTTGGGTCTACTCCTGCCTCTAGAGGGGAGGATTACCGCAAATCAATACAAAGTTGTTCTGAGTGATCACCTTTATCATGTGATGAGACATTTCTGTCCTGTGGGGAGTGGTCTCTTCCTGGATGCCACCACCTCTGTTCTTCCTGGAAGAGACACAAGAGAGCCCTGAAAGGTTGGACGAGTATGAAGTTGATGTGAATCATGTGCTACAGCCTTGCTGTGGTGCATCACCTTTCTGAGAAACTTTAGGCTGGATTTTGCAGCAGGTTCTCATCTGTGAATAACAGATCCAGCTGCAGCTTAATGTCTTAAAAATGATCAATTACCTTTAAACACTTTATAACATGACTTCATATGTTTACTCTATTACACACTTTAATTTTGACATAGCAGAGGGCGTGAGTATTGATAATCCTGTTATTCTTCTCAGAATAGCTAGAAAATAGTTTGCCTCACTACTGGGGATAATAGAGATATGACTCATAATTTCGTTAGTATGACTGTAATTTAGGATGATCTAAGAGGACCAAGAAGGGAAGGCTTAAATGTACTGAAACTGAGACTGTGCACAAGTCTTTAGCCACCCCTCATGGCTCTCTGTTTTGCTTAAAATGGATGAACCAGTGTCGTGTGAACAGATAACAGACAACTTAGCAAAGAACCAAATTGAAGTAGTGTCTTTAGGCTCTTTGTTATTAACAGTCTGTCACAAAAACACATCATTATCTGAATGAATGAATCTGTGATAAATGTCAAAGGTAATTTAGTCTGACAGGCAAAGGGCTGTTAATTGAAAACTTTGCATCTGCTAGTGTGGTGTACTGTGCGTTCTCAAAAGGATTTGAGAAACCTGGTCAAGTAAAGGACAAAAAAGAGGTGGCAGCTCTATGACAGGTCAGACTGTCTACAACAGGTGACATGTGTCTGGAAATCACATGTTAAAACAGGAAAAAATCCACCTCAGACCTGACGCAGGACCTGACCATTCATTAGATCCATCTGCTGTCGGCTGAAACCTCAGCAGACATGATCTCAGTGTCTTTCAAGATGTCATTCTTTAGAAAGGGAAACGGAGAGAAAAGCCTGAGGTACACAAGAACTGGATGAAAATCGGTGGCGACAGGTGTGATGGAGTGATGAAACCAAATTGAAAATCTTTATTCAAATCGTCGGCAGTATGTACTGAGGTCAGGAGAGTGGTATGCCAGTGCTTGTAAATGGTTTATAGCTGCATTTTAGTCAGTGGTGTTAAAATTCATGCAATTATGAAGACAGGAAGGTACCGTCAGATTTCTATCCACTGGGTAATAACATCTGGAAAGCATCTGATTGGCAAATTAATTAATTTTTCAGCATGTCAATGAAAAAACTAAACACTGAACGTAAAAGCATACCTGACAACAAAATCCTACAATTGATCGCTAAAAGTCATAGATTGGCCTCCCAGAGCCCGGACCTACATGTTATTGTAGCAGTGTGGGATCATTTTAATAGAGAACAGAACAAAAGCAGCCAACATCCAAAGAAGGGCTTTGGATGTCCTTCAAGAAGCCTGCAGAACTGTTCCTGAAAACTACTTAAATAAATTAGAAGAAAAGCTATTTTGAAGAATAAAGGCAGTCATACTGCATCAAAATGTGCACCACTGCATAACACACACAACATAAGCGCATTAGAGTCGTAAAATCTCTGTTTTTGCCTCATTTGCTGTTTTTCCCTGTATGTTTGCACATTTCAATTAATTCCTGCACCTGCATTCTATTGTGATAGCAAATTGTGAGAGGTAGCTTGAGACTTTTGCACCGTACTATATGGTTATTTTTAAAAAGTCATTCTGCAGAAATCATGTGTTTTCTAAGTAAACAAAAAGGTAATCTTATAGGTACGTTTTGACCAACTGAAAACTCGCCTGAGGCGTTATATCAAATGAAAACATGGAAATAAGTGAAAAAAAAAAAGATTTAGTCAGTACGTGAGTGAAGAAGAATAAAAATTGAACTTCTTTTAGCTGTAACATTGTAGTCAGAGCTACTTAGAAACATATAGTGAGCTATTTTAAAAATATATATATATTTTGAGGGGGGAAAAGGGGTCAGTGTCCCCCATTTCTGTTTTCTGGAGCTCTGCTTGGGTTTTTTAGCCGTAGTGCTGAAGTTGGTTAAACTGCTGTTGATCCATGCTGGTACAGCCTCTTATGCTGCCGTCCACTGTCATTGACTCGTTCATCACCGCTGTCAGCATCCCAGCAGTAGAGACGCATTATGGTGAGAGCTGAGCTTTTATTTCTCTGTGTGGAAATCTGAAATTTCAGCACCAGATGCTCTGAATGAAGGCATAAAATTCAAGTCCCACTCGTCAGACATGAGACTCTTGCAGACTGCATCGGCACTGTCGGTTCACAGAGGACTCGGTTTTATATTTGCCATATTTAAGGCAACACTCAGTCGAATAAGTGTTTATAAAGATAAAGAATAATTAGGTGACGGCATTAAAAGAAATCATTTACAAATTAATTTAGATTGTAGGGACCACATAACCAAGGATCCTGCTGATGGCAGTCGGTACCTTTAGGCAGAAGTGTGCTGTTTGTTAACCAATAACAGCTTTCTGCAGGGAGCTGATGCACTGAGCCTGCTGTAAGGCTGTAGCATGTAATTTGCAGATGTGTGAGCTTTACTCAGCAGGTGGGGAGGAAGAAAGGAGCTGCCTTCCAGTCACTAGTGGGAGACTCAACATATAATTATTTTTGGATCCACCGTGCTTCCATGTATACATTCTGATGCAGTTTTGTAAAGACAGATTTAGTTAGAATAAATATCCTTAAAAATCTTTAAAAAGGGTAATTCAATCCAGATTCTTCAGTAGAAGAGAAATTGTTTTCAAAGAACATTTGATTATGTTTTTAGTTGTTAATAAACTTGTAATTACTAATAATTATGACTACAATTATCGTTCTAAATTAATATAATCTGAAGCCTGAAGATGGTTTGTGAAATAAACGGGTTCATTTCTCTTCCTTCACCAGAAAACAGGGTGTATTTGCTTTATTATATATAATACGGCATATACACAGTATACTGTGTAAAGCACATGTAATGCAGCACACCTGTGGTCCCTTTTAGACACGCCCCAGCATTCTGCAGGTATCATTTTTAGACAGATGCTCTCAGCCTGCAGGTCAGTTTAAAACTGTCTTGCAGATTCAAAGCTTGATACGAGAAAAGAAAAAAAAAGTTACCTGGCACTGTTTTTCTTCACTCTGGCATTGCCTCCACTCTAGCTGATTCCCTTGCAGGAAGGGATTCGATTTTCCCCAACCAATTACTAGAAACTAATATAAGCTCTTGAAGCCAATGGCAGCATTTGTAGCCATGCCAACATACTGAGTTGTAGGAGTATAGGAGCGGATTCATACAAAACAGTTTAGATTGGTTCACCATGTGCCTCCAGGATGGCATTGGATATTTAAAATATCCTGGTGGAGGCACTCCACTCAGCAAATTTTGACAATGGTCTTAGCCCTGCTTTAGTTGAGTCATGATCGGCTAATCATTACTCCTCTTGCGGCACATATAGGACAGGAAACTGCTACGCCAGACGTCCACTTCATTGAGAGGACTTGAAGGTGGCAAACTGAGTGAGCAAGTAGTCACAGTTTTCATTTAAGATTGTTCCTAATTAATCCGTGCTGTCACAAATATACAAGTGGTGGATGGAAGAATCTGAAAAAAAGTCTTTTCTGCCTGTTTAGGCTTGTTGAACAGGTAGATGTAAAGAAAGCGGATGCTGCTCTTTACTGTCTGTGGATGCCTTAAAGTTGAATTGGATGAAACTGTAGTTAAAGTAACTGTCTGGTGGTGAAATTCATATGAGACAGCCATCTACCGCCTCCCCCCACAAGCCTTACCGAAGGCCCTGTGTTGTGTCAGCCATCCACATCCTCAGCTCACTTCCTCAGAGGTGTTTTTGGGAAAGAAAATGACCTCACACTTACATATGAGGATACCTTTCTAAGTTCTGTTCACATCTCTAAAAATGGTTGACCTTGGAATATCAAAAGCTGGCACATCACGCTGGGAACACACCCAGTGGGTCAGTAAAAACAAAAAATAAAGACGTCTAAATGTTTCCTCGCCTGGTGGAGAGCACCCATTTAAAAGCCCGCCTCGATGTCCTTAAGTTGCTCCACATCCATTTACATTTCCATCCTAAGGACTGCACATGGCTGCTCTGCTATGCCTTAATTTAGAAAGAAACATTCCATTAACATTAATATGAGGTGGCACATGCGCGCACACACACACACACACACACACACACACACAAAATCTGAGGACTGTTAGAATACGCCGCGATACACATTCGGTTTATGTAGCCTTCATTCATTTTATTTTAGACTCTATGTAAGGACGTTGGTTTGACAACAACAGTGACCATCTTTTTAAAAATCTGTTTGCGTAGCATGTGCGTGCTCGCGTGTGCGTTTGTTGAAGCCAGGGGGAGAGTAAGCGTGTGTAGTCTTTGTTAAATCCCACAGCGAGGGGGAACGTTGCATCCCAGGAGGTTTGCTTGGACCGTTCTGCTGTTTTCTAACATGGAGTGGCCTCTGGTACTTCTGCAAATGTTCCCAAAACAGTGTCGAATTAAACCGTCACTTTTAATTACAGCAAAAAGCTTCATTAGGTTACTTGTTAAGGCAAATGTAGACAAGCGCGCTCTCAGTCATCTCCACAGCCTCTCTTTCTCTCTCTAAGCTTAAAAAGAAATTTGTCACTATGTTTTTTTTTTATTTAATTAATTTAAAATATATATATATTTGTACATTTTTTGTTTAATTTATTTAATTTTTAAAAAATTGTAATAAATTCTTATTTATTTATTTTTATTCTTTTATTTATTTTTTTCGTTTCACTGACTTGAGCCAGTAGCATGGGAGTTGTTCAAGCATGCACTAATGATTACATTATATTGCTTAAATTACTCCGTTATGTTTACTCCTACATAATTATGCACATGATAGGGGACCAAATAGAAATCAGCTCTTTACACCAGCAGCGCTTAATCAGTCCAAGCCAACTTTTATCAGCGCTAACAATGTTTAATGAAGACATTAAATGATAACGAGTTAATGAATGTTGTTTTTACTCGCTGTCTGTATGTTTTATGATCTCAAATGCTGCCTCGTATCCAGACGATGGGTTTGTAAAATAACCCATCACCACCACCGCTGCCGCCGCCGCCGCCATCATCATCATCGCTCCACTGGCAGTTGTGGGAGTGAATCATATTTCAGCGCTTCTGAAATCATTTCCTAGACCCAAAATAGCAAGGGTAATTCAATCAGAACATTATGGGATGTTTAAAATGAAGTGTACTGAATGGAGCCGAGGATTAGACGTCGAAACAGGGTCGTTGATAATTAAACAGCCGAATATAAGATTAATTAAAGCGCCGTGTGTGTTTGATTAAAAATATGATGATGAAGCAAGCTGGGCTCAAACTGAGAGATTGACAGCGGCGATGGCGGGCGGCGGTGCTCGGGATGTGCGGAGGAGAGATAGACAGAGGGAGAAAGATGAAAGGTGGTGAAAGACGAGTGTGATGAAGTGGAATAAGCTGAGTGTTGGTGGGATGTGTGTGCACTGCCACTTGTGCACATGTTTTGTGTGTGTGTGTGTTTGTGAGCCCTCGTCTCTGGGAGTTCTTAGGGTTTGCCTGTTTTCTCAAGCGAGACTCTACTCTACTCTTGCTCATCCTTAACAGCTATTGCTCTCTCTCTCTCTGTCTCACACACACACTCACTCTCTGTCCTCTTTGTCTGCCTCTCTTCCTCTCTGCTGTCTCTTTACCCTTCAATCCTCTCCCACCAGGGCTTGTTGAGCGGTGGGCCAATATGTCGCTCTTCCTCTGCAAATCTAATTGGAGACAGGCTTTCATTGGCATGACATGGAGATGAGTTGCCAAATCCTTTCAGCCCTCCTGCTAGAGGCTCTCTCTGCTCGGCTCTTGTACAGCGCCGCTCGCTGACGCAGAGGCTGCAGCCACAGAGGCTGCAGCCGCAGAGGCGGCCTCGACTCCGGCCACGTATCCAGAGAAGTGTCTGTGACGATCTGAGGAAGAAAAAAAAAATCAAACGCACCCAACGCCCGCTGTCCTGATGGGTTTAAATCATGCAGCAGCCACTTGATGCTGTTCCGGCAGACATAATTCATTCATACGTGTAAGAATGAGAGGGATAGTTGCCAGCACAGCGGGGACTTGTGCTTTATGTACACACAGATGAGTGTGCACATTAAAAATACTGGGTATCTCTGTCGTCTGCTGGGTCTCGAGTGAGTTCAGCGAGAGTGCGGAGTCACTGATTTAACTGTAGGTTATGCTCACATGTTAGGCAGCAGTACCTCAGGGAGCTGGAGGAACACACACACACAGAGGTTTGTGTTCGTTATCTGGCTCTCTGGTGTCACATCTACCCAAAGTTTGAATAATGCCTCTCAAGTGATTCCACCCGCCTTCGTCCCCCCCCCCAATTGACACAAATAACTGTTGCAGACTCTGTGGTGCTACACCTAGGCCTTTTAGAGATTCCTGTAGTGTAGCCAAAACACCAGAGCCGTGTTTAATGTGTCTGGATGAAAAAGAAGCTTTGGCATGATACAAAACGAGCAAGTGTGGTGATTAGTGTGGGAAAAAAACAATTGTAATACAGTAAATGGTCATGACATGCCACAGGAGAAGGGGAAAAAAGGGATGGGGCGGTAAATGTGCTGCTTTTATTTATTTATTTATAATTAAATTACTCAAGAGTACCACTTTTATGAGCTTTACACGTGCTCTGTGAGTGTGAGAGAAACAATGATGGCAAAATTAAAAAATAAAAATAAATAAAGTAAACTGAGCACCAAAACAGTTACCCTCCCATTTCTCCACAATAAACGTACCTCAGTGCTTTGCGGATTTCTTTTAGGAACTAGACAAAAAAAGTGGATGTGGTAAAAAAAAACAACAACTTATTAAAACTTGCCTTTTTTTTTAGCAAGCTGTTTTCTTGGTCTTTGAGGTTTTCAGTTTTATTTGTCATATGCAAGTTAGGTGTATTCACAACTGGTCGCAACATCGGGTAAATTCACATTTAGTTTGGATTTTTTAAACCCTTCTTAATGCAATGCCAAAGGTATTTTGTGTTTCCTCCCAGGACTGATTCAGGGATTGTTTGCTTGTTAGGCGAATGTGAAAACCACTACACTATGGAACCACTAGGCCTTCTTGACGTTTATAGTCTATAAATGTAATTTAGTTGTCTTTGGGAGCCATAAAAGAGGTTTTTAATCTCAATGGGACTTTTCCTGGTTAAATAAAGGTTAATAATAAAAAAAAATAATAATAATGTCTGCTGGTGGGCTCTTTACTGTTGTTACTGTTTTTCAGTAATCTACATCCTGTATTGATTTAACAAGCATTATTAATCCCATTCAACATACAGTTCAGAGCAATACCTAAAAAAACAATATATAAATAAATCTGGCAACCGTTTGAGCTTTTATGCTACAAGTGTTTTTGTGTTAATACAGATCGTGACGAGTTCCACTGTGTCTTTTGTGGATCTAGGGAAAGCGTATGATAGGGTGCCAAGAGAGGAGCTGTGGTGCTGCATGAAGGAGTGGCACAGACGTATCTGAGGATGGTGCAGGACATGTATGAGGAGAGCAAGACTTTGGTGAGGTGTGCAGTAGGAGTGACAGATGGGGTTCAAGGTGGTGGCGGGATTACATTGGATCGGCTCTGAGTCCCTTCTTGTTTGCAATGATGATGGTGTCACGGTCACCGAACCTCTCTGCTAATAAGAGCTAAGCCTTCCATCTGACGTCAATCCAGGGGCAACCAGAGCGAGGCGCTGCATACAAATGATTGAACTTTGAATTCAGGTGTTCCAATCACTTCCTTGTCCATAGGTGTATAAAATGAAGCACCTAGGCATGCAGACCGCTTCTACAAACATTTGTGAAAAATGGGTCGCTCTCAGCAGCTCTGAATTCTAGCGTGGTATCGTGACAGGATGCCATCTGTGCAACAAGTCCAGTCGTGAAATCTCCTCACTACTAAGTATTCCACAGTCAGCTGTTAGTGGTATTATAACAAAGTAAGAGTGATTGGGAACGACAGCAACTCAGCCACAAAGTGGTAGGTACATGTAAAACCACAGAGCGGGGTCAGCGGATGCTGAGGCGCATAGTAAGCAGAGGTCTGGGTAGAAGAGTTGAGGCTATTATAGCTGCAAAGGGTGAGCGAATTGTAGAGGAGGGATAGTGGATGCATTGGACAAAGGATGCTGAATAAGGAGCTGACAGGTAAGAGGAAAAGAGGAAGACCACAGAGAAAATTCACGGATGTGATGAAGGAGGACATGCGGACGGTTGGTGTGACAAAAGAGGATGATCGGGGTAGGGTGAGATGGAGGCAGATTATCTGCTGTGGCGACCACTAAAGGGAGCAACAGGAGATGCACACAGGGAAGATAAATCTTCCTCTTTCACAGTCGCATGCAACCATTTATGCCACTATCTATGCTGCACTCAGTGCAGCCTCTGATGTGAACAACTCTAAGCATGTTCATGATATTTAACCTGGGTCATAGGTCCCTTCACATATTTAGTCTCCAGTGTGCAGACACGGTCCACACCCCATTTTTACTATCCATCCACTCGTTACTTAACGAGCTGTGTTGGGGTGAGAGGCAGGGAACACCCTGGGCAGGTTGCAAATGTATTGCAAGGCTAACACAGAGAGACAGACGACCATTCACACCTATGCTGAATTCAGTTTCACTAATTAATGTAATGCGCAGGTCTTTGGACTGTGGGAGGAAATTGGAGTACATAAAGAAAACCCACACAAGACAGTCCTGTCCTGTCTTGTGTGCTGGCTCACCTCTCCACCTTTACTGGATTTGAGGAATTTATAGTTAACCAGAAGCAAGCAGCATTAGCACATTAGCACTACACAATGCTCATCAGCAGGGTTATATAGTCAGAATGCAACAACTATGCTTATCAGCCAAAAGGTTTTGTGATGACATAACAGTGTTTCAGGTTTTCTTAAACTTCGGATTAAGAACCTATGAACGACTGCATAAAAACAATGTGGTTTTATTTCCCTGTTTTACACATCCACTGCTCAAGCTGAGCCTATTAGTGTTATTAAAAACCAGTCATGTACATGAAGCCCTTTTCGAAAATTTTATAAAAAGACAATTTGAAATATTAAAATGTCTGTTAGAAAAAGCCTCAATTTTTGTCAGTTTAATTATCTTCTACTAATTATCCATATCCATTAATTCTATTAATTATCATATAATCATCCATCAGTGGTGAAAGTGATGGCCACAGACGAGAAACGCAAAAGCTTCTTTCATCAGCGTCTGTCTAGAATAAAAAAAACATTTGAAAAATGATTCATCTGCTATTGTTATCATTGTAAGCGGCCTGTTTAATGGGTGCAAATGGAGAGCTTGCAACAATAACTTCAGACAGTAGGGCTTAGTGAACAGTCGACTATGATGGCAGTGTATATAGTGTCTTCAGTTCATTAGAAATAATTGTTTGGTTTTATCAGTGTGAGTCTCAGATGTAATTGCTTTCAGGGATCAGTCCTTTATATTTGTCCAACCTGCAGACATTCTCAACAAATCAGACACCTTAAATTAGACATTGGAATTCATGTCACACACACACACACACACACTTGTGATTTATAGAAAAAGAGACACAAAAACAGAGCTTGAAAATTAGGTGACAAGCCGCTTTCGCAGGCTGTCGGTCAAGCGGCGTATGATGCAAAATGACAGGCAGGATAGCAGGCGGGCAGAGAGGCAGGCTGCCTCGGTAATGGCACACACACACACACCTGCAGCCCACAGGACACTTCACACCAATGTGAAATGAACTAATGGAGCTGCAGGACATTATGTAAAATAAACGACAGAGAGGAAAAAGACAGGGCAAGGTCAAAGGATTCAAGAGAAAGAGAGAGGGAGAAAAAGGAGACACTAATGCCATGCGAATAAAGGACAGAAATTAAATTGGGGGTGATTAGGATAAGAAAGAGAAAGTAGAATGAGATGATGATTAGCTGTAATCTAAGTAGCAGAGAATGAAATAAGTAGTGCCCTCACAATCCGTCTGAATGGCAGGTTTGGCCTCGCGAGTGATTAGACCATTCTGAGCCCTCTTAGAAAGTAGGAATCAGGAGAAAGGCGATATCAAGACAAAGAGGGACTTTAAGGAGAAGGGGGATACTGTGTGAGTAAGTAAGTGAGAGGACGTGATAAAGAAAGATAGGGAATGACTAAGTAGCTTCGATGTACATGAGAGGTGGCGGCTGCACAAAAAAAGAGTTAAAGAGAGGAAATGTTTAAAGGTGAGCGAAGCAAAGTGGGTCCGTTTTGCCAGAGCGCCACTTCAGCCAGTTATCTGTTTTTGGTATCTGACCTCGCAGAGGGGTTTGGCCTTATTTGGCAGCCCCATTTAAAGTGGGATGTGTTCTTGTGGTTGTGTTTTTTCTGCACACCTTTTAACTAGATTAGTAGATTGGTTCTTACTCCTATAGACTGAAAGTGCTCATGTAAGACCGTCGAAAACAGGGATGCAAAGTCATTTTACCTGCTGGGCCACATACAACCCACTGTAAGGTGAAGTGGGCCAGACCAACACAAACATTACAAATAAGGTTCTGGTCGATCGTTGCTCAGACTGTCCTGTTATTATATATTTAGAGTATAGTTTTTCATTAATTCTTAGTAAATGTCCTTATGCTTTTGGTGTAGTGTGAGTGGCAATGGGCGGAGAGGGTCTTTATTATTAGAAAAAGCTCTAACGCTTATAATAAAATACAGTTAAAACTTCAAAATTTATTCACTCAGTCACATTTTCTAAAGCTGTGAAGTGGGCCAGATTGGAATATTTGCCAGGCCCATTTTGGCCCCTGGGCCTTATGTTGGACACCTGTAATCTAAAAGCATTTTCAGCTTAAGCCCTTAAAAGTTTGAACCTTTTTTTTCAATTTTTTCCTGAATTTTTTTGTTTTGTTCATTCCCTGATTCTCTATCCTCTGATAAAATAAAACAAATAAAATATGAATTTGCAAATATCAGTTTAGATTTGTGTATTATTTGCTACATCTGGCATTTATTTATTTTGCAGTTTATTGCTTAAAAATATATTCTGCAATTTATTGTAATTTTTTCAGGAAGAAAAACATCACGTCAAGTCAAGTCTCAAAAACTCAGAAAAAAAAATCATGTATCAAATGTAATACACTTGGTATTACCAAAAAATAAATACATAAATAAATAACCAAAGTTGTGTATAGTTGGAGGAGACATAGGTGTAATCGTGAGTCTTAGTTACGTCGGTCTCTAACTGTGGGGCGGCAGACGAAATATAAACAACTAATAAAAAGTGTGAGGTGTGTTTGATCAGTCATATAATATTCTGTGTTGTGTTTTACACATTTCCGCCTTTTAATTATGCTTACATGCTCCTCTGTGTTTAGTTTTGCTGATTAATTTAATATGCCGCCAACCTGCCGGGGCCTGCAGATGAAAATTAGCACGTGTGGCTAAATGTGGTATATTTACATGATGAATTGAAGTGCTAATGTTAACTAATATGCAGGGTCAAACATAGACATAGTTCACAGATGGATGGATCCAGGAAACACACATTAAACCTGTACGAAATTATCATTATTATTATTTATTTAAAAAGGAGGCTCTCATTCTTTTTATTTATTTTTTATGTTTCATATTTAATTAATAGAGATAATTGTACAGTTATGATTGAAGGTCAAAAACCTGTTTTGAAACCTCTTTAGGGCCACGATTAAAACTCCAGCATGTTAGCTATTTATACGTTTGTTGGCATAAAGAAGTACATTCTGAGAATCGAACATCTTATAAAACAGCTACAGCATTTTTGAAGTGCAGTATTTAAATATTTCTTCAGGTTATTAAATTACACAGATTTTCAGAAAGCACTTGAATGAATCAACTGCTGTTGGAGTCCGTAATTAAAATTTTTGTGTGCCAAAGGTGCTCTGTTGTATTGAGATCTGGTGACTGTGGAGGTCATTTGAGTGCAGAGAACACGCACAAGAAGCCAGTTTAATGTGACTTGAGTTTTGGCACATGATGCATTATCCTGCTGGAAGCAGTCATCAGTACACTGTGCTAATAAAGGGACATGATCAGCAACAATACTCGGGTATTCTGTGGTGTTTAAACGCAGTCAGTTGGTATTCCACGCACCATTACACCAGCAGCTATCACGGTTCTGGGTCATTTTGACCCAGCATTTTCTGTTTCAGTTTATTCTGGTTTAGGGTTTTGTTCTTAGGTTTTGTGTTTTGCGCCCTCGTGTTTAGTGTAGGTTTAGTTCAGTGTCAAGTCTGCGTCTTTGTGAATTGTTTCCTGTTTTACTTTGAAGGCCCATGTCTTATGTCAGTGTTCTAGTTTTGCTTCCTCTGTCTCGTTAGGTCTAATTTCTCCCAGCTGTGTTCCCACCTGTTCCTTGTTCCCTCATGTGTATTTATTGTGTGTCCTCCAGCGCTCAGCGTCGCGTCGTACCCTCAGAATCGCCTGTGTGTTCTTGTCTTAGCATTCTCAGTTTGGTTTATGTTTTGTTTTGTGCCAGCAATAAAGCTGAGGTTCTTTGAGTTTGCCATTCAGTCTCCAAGAGTCCTGCATTTGGATCCTCACCTCCGCCTGCCCGCACACAGAGCCCTGACAGCAGCAGCCTGAACTATTGATACAAGGCACTCTTACATGTTGTTTACACCAAATTCGGACCCTTCCATCCGAATGTCGCAGCAGAAATCGAGACTCACCAGACCAGGCAATGATTTTCCAGCCTTCTATTGTACCATTTTTATTGAACTGATCTGGTTAAATAGCTCACTAAACAGTATATGGTTTGTGGGAGGAGAGTTCTCCCACATTTGTGCTCGCAACTGTCTCAGAAATCTTGGAAATACCAAATCCCACAAAATGATCAAAACATCCAGCCCTCAGTGCTTCACTGCAGCGCTGTTCTTTTTACTCTTTACTCAGAGAGAAAGACTTTAAGAGCGGTTCTTCAATATGAAATATCATTTTTAAAAAAGCTTTGAGCAGCGAGCTTTGTAGTTTTGGGGATTTTTGGAAGATACTGCTAATACAAGAGGAAACAGTGCACTCGCATTGTCAGCTACACTCCAAGAGCACATTTATTTAGGGCACGGTCTACGGCATCCATGCTCTCTGTAATGACACCTCAAGTCACGCATTTCAATAGTTTGTTTTTTAAACAGCCTCTAAGAACAGAAGGCACGGCAGAACGAGCTGTTTCAAATTTGACTACACGGGCAACACGTGTTAGTAGGATGACATCATCCTTCGTTTTGGTTCACGCGAACCGTCGCGTCGCCGATAATAAAAAATTACATTACATTATTATAAAGAGTATCGCCAGCCTCATCTGTTTAAAGTGAGGACGTGTGTGAAAGAAGAGGGTAGTATAATGTCAGGTAAACCACATGTTGCACTCATCCACACAAATTTAAAACTCAGCAGGTTGAAGCTGCAGTCATCAAACAATGATGGATTTTGATGGAAGTGTGAGGTTAGAGATGAATAGTGCATTAGCCGCCGGTCATGCCTGAAAATACCTTCATTACCGAGTTGAGTGTATGAACTGTCAAAGCAGGGAATACGCCAGGCTTCAGCCTGCTCACACACACAAATGTAAACACTCGACTTTTCTACTCATTTCCAGCGTTGCCAGCCCCTCCAACGTCACTTGACACTGCAATGTTGTTAGCATATAATCGCAGTGAAAGGTAGGTAGTACATCCTTTCTCCCCCTCTGGGTAAGAAAGTGGTGGAATAGGGAAGACTGGCTTTGATGTGGAGTGGAGGTCGTGCACGTAACCCGAGCGCTGCTCTGCTTCCTGCATGACTAACATGTGCATATGCAGGTTTATATAATTAGTCCGTGCATGGGTAAGATGTTCCACAGGGGGCAAATAGAAGAAAGCACAAAATACTGAATCTTCTACTTTAAAATCGAAGATCGTGTGAAGCGAAGCAAATGAGCGCTAACTGATTAAAAGTTTTCTTTTCTTGGTGCTGCTGTGAATTATGGCCCAACATTTCACATCGGTTTTTGCCACAGTTTATCTAAAATGACAAATAAGTAAACAAGACAAGACGGAATTAAAAAGCAATGTAAATTTTTTTAATCAATCCAAGTCACAGGAGACCTTTGTCTACAGTTATGCCTGTAACATCTTTTTTTGCCTTATGTTGGACCAACAAACCCCAATAAAGCTGAAAAAAAGAATAAATAAGAACATGGATGTAAGCTGGTTTTAAATATGTACTTTTAGCTCAAGCCTCCTTCCAGACTGCACCTGGCAACCAGTCATTCGTGGACGGTAATTTTGAAGACTTTTAATTTATTGCCATGGCCATCTTTGTTTAGTAACCAAATGGATCACATTTTAATCAGAAGTAGAGATGGGCAGTTATCTGCTAACAGTACCAGCTGCTAGCCTTTGCTGGTAGATCATTTTAAGTTGGATTCCAGTGAAATTTGGTACACAAGTTCGTGTTTATCATTTGGTCATCCTGATCACTGTCACATCCCAACTCTCACCTGCTCAACGTGTTGCTCTCTGGCAGGTGTTACAGGTTCCTGAAAGCAAGACAAACAGACCCAGCTTCTTCTCAAGTGTCATGACCTCTCCCCCTCAACACCACTACCACCTCATCTTCCATTTCTCCTTTACCTCCTTCCTGCAATAATTTCGCTCTTGTGCAATATCACAGCCAATAGAGCAATATCTTAGATCATCAGAATCCTTTGTGTAATAGTGTCTATTGTCGGTTAAGTCATTGTGAAATTGCAAAATTCTTGAAACTCACTTGTTGTTATCACATTACATGGTTACCATACCTTGCGTAGATGGGAATTGATAAGAATTTAGCAATTTCGATTCCATTATCAATATCACTTATTGATTTGATTCTCTTATCGATTCTCCTTGTGTTCTCACTGGCTCTGCTTTGTGTAACCACTATCATTAAGTAGCATATCAAAGATATTACATTCCTGCAAATTAATTCTTGCTGTGTGGTCAAATGTCTGTGCATGTTGGGGGTATTTCTCTGATTTTTTTTGGAGGCTGCAGCCTGACTGCTCATCAGTTTGTTGCCTGTTCAAGTTCAATGTCTGGCTGCTGGGCTGGGGTCAGGGTAGCATTAGCAGGCTGTCTGGCTAACTTAGCATTAACATGCTATCTGTGCAGATGATTGCAAGGAGTGAAGTTGTGTTTACAAAATAGTGTACTTATTTCTGTCCTGGATGCAGTTTGCGCTTTACCATCACAATATCATTCTTTTGTGCAATAAAAATGAAAGCAATGTCCATATCCATGCTGAAAACTACACCACTGTTTTCCTAATCCTGCACTTGAACTGAAATCAGCTAATTGTAGTACAAGTGCAACCAATAAGCAGGATCATTAGGCCAGCAAACTAATGGTTCCAAGGAATTAGCATTCTGGGAACTGGTTCTCAATTCCCATCCCTGCTATACAATATAATATATAGTACATTTTAAATAGTTAAATGCAAATGACTGCATGTTTGTTCTTTATTTTTCTTTTTGCTTCTGAAGGTGTAGCCTCTCTGCAGTTTTGTTATATGTTGCATAATAGCAACAAAAGACTTCTAAGTCTAATTCTAATCTCCTTGTAGCACCATTATCATGCTTTCATTTGCATAAAATTTTCTTTTATGCTCAAATACTCAAGATTTCCATTTAAAGGTGGACTCAAATACAGACCAAACCACAGAGTAAAACAAAAAGCGAGCTTTATTAAAACCTGATAATTAAAGTCCACAGAAGCAACAAAAGGTAAACAAGTCCAGAAGGGAGAAAGAAAAGCCCCAAATAACAGACAACACACACATTTAGACATGAAGCCTGGAAACGCTGAAAACTGACACAAGGGAACCGGGAAGTACAACAGACGATCCAGCAAAGACAAAGAAGCAGACGGGAATATTTATACACAGAGGGCTGATTAGGGAATCAGAAACAGAAGGGCAACGAGATGCTAGTGAAAACAATCAGGAGGCAAAACTTCCAACATGAGAACAGAAAGCTAAACTGAAACTCAAACACAAATGTGTTCAATAAAAATTGAAAGCAGAAATCAAAGATTTAAAAAAGGAACCGTGCCAAATATCTGCAAACCTAAAGAGATTTCCATCAGCTGCACTGCATCTTGTGATTGCCTTAACGGTTATTAGTTAAAGCTGGCATGCTAACAGGTTAAACTGAGATGAGGGCATGGTCAGCTTTTATAATAACAATAAGAAATTCTATTTTTTTGGCACCTTTAAGACACTAAGGTTCACCTAATACAACATCAGAATAGCAAGAATAATAGGAGAGATTAAAACCTTGGAATAATATGTGAGTGTAAAACATGTCAAACACTATGGTTATAGTTGACCCGCTGATGTGAACAGATGAGTTTTCAGCTGTGATTTGAACTGTGTAATAGAGTCTAGTTGACGGAGGTGAAGTGGAGGTGAGTTCCAGTGCAGCTAAAGGCTCTGGCACCCGTGGTGTTAAGTCTGAAGCGAGAGGGGCTCAGGAGTGGAGCTTAGGCTGAGCAGAGAAAGGGTGTGAAAGGATGATGGAGGTCTGAGAGTTATGGAGGGGGGTGCCATGAAAGTGAGGAGCAGGATGTGTTAGGGAAAAGTGAGTGAATGAAGCTGGATCATCATAAATGTAATATGATTGGGTGAGTTCTGAACCATTTGAAGTTGATTAAGAAGTTCTGAGGGGGATAATCCAAACAAGAGGTGGCCAGGTCGCGACCCAGAACTTGTGAGGTGTTGAGAAAGAAAAAGGGCGTAGACTAGAAATGTTGCGTAGTTGGAAGAAAGCTGAATGTGAGACATTATTAATGTTGGCGGTAAAGGAGGGAGAATGGCTCCAAGATTTCCGAAATAAGCAAAAGTGTGGACTTGAAAACATGTATAGAAACAATATTGACTTTATTTTGAAAGTGAGTCTAAGCATCAGTGTCTTACACGCATGTTTTAAAGAACTTCTGGTAGTTCTTTATACAGCTTAAGGTGAGATCTCTATTCTAGTCGCCCTTTAACAGAAGGCCTCATTGTGGACAGACTAAAAAAGGCTGCTGACACGATGCTGTTCTCATTACAGCAGCTCTGTCACGTCTCCTCGGAGGGAGGACGTTTGTAAATAATCCATCGTAACTTCTTTCTCCTGATAAGTTGTTTGGTGGTTTTACATGACTGACCTTCCCTTAACCGCTTCGTGACTCCTGGAGCAAAAAAAGAGCTTTCTTTTTTTTTCCCTTGCAGAAAAATGTTTTGACTCCTGCTGCAAAGTTGCTACCCTGCAATAAATATCATTGAACCAGGTGGCCATCTTAATTGTGCACTCAGTAGCATAGTAAATGTGATGAGGCTCTCTGATTATGAATGTCACCTTGTCTGTGTTAGAATATTCATAAATATCTTTAAGATATCAAAAGGGTTTGCATCACATGCGCTCTGTGACTGAGCCACAGAGTATTGGTGCATATTCTGTGGTGCAGTCAGACAGCATTAAAGGAGGATGGTAAACTCTGAGCTACAGACAAGACTATATTTGTTTCTCTGGCTTGCAGGAGCTGGATACGCTCCATAATCATCTGTGCCCTACCTTCCAGTTCTCTCTCATGCTGTATGACTCATGACCTTATTTGCTGATTGGCTCTGTGTATCTCGTTTCCAGGACGACCACTCCATGTTTTTCCAGTTTGGTCCAGCCATCGAGCAGCAGGCCTCCGTCATGTTGAACATTATGGAGGAGTATGACTGGTACATCTTTTCCATAGTCACCACGTATTACCCTGGTTACCAGGACTTTGTCAACAAGGTAAATAAATACAAAAAACAGACGCTTTCAATTATACTGCATCATGAATTTGTTACTATGTAGCCAATGTGTTAGACAGACTGTACCATGACCTAAAAAATGAGTCTTTGTCAGATATTTGCTTTAATAATGCACCAAAAGGCACCGACAATGTGCAGTAAAAAAGATGGACGTAGCTACCATTAAGTGACATCACTCATTGGTTTTGACTTGTGCATTTTGAAGCTTCAGCAATTTGTCTTGTTGGTTTTATTTAGTCACACCTTTATGAAGGTGTGGATTGCTAAGTTATTGCCTCACAGCAATGAGGTCCCAAGTTCGACTCCACCACCTTTCTGTGTTGGGTTTGCATCGACAAGAACACCCAGCCTCGTCCTGTGGCAGCTGGGATAGGCTCCAGCCCCCCCCCCCCCCCCATGGTCCTGATAAGGATAAGCAAAAGAGAATGGAAGGAGGCTGCCTTATAGACTGTGTAAAAGAAGGACAAAGATTCTTGGTTGCAAAAATGGAGCCAATGCAAAAGTGCCTTGAGCTGATGTTGTGATGGGCAAGAAGGCAATTTCACAGTCAGACCCACCCCTGCCCATCACAGCTGTTTTTTTTTTTGTTTATTTGTTTTATTACTCTGAGATGGCAACGGTGAAATTAATTTAGAGGCTTCAAAACGAGACAAGATTTCAGAAACAAATGGATAGGGTCACGATAGCTACATCCATCATTTATAGAGAGGCTATGGGGAGCTCCTTGGGCTTGACCTGGCAGTCAGACGAACCACACTCCTAACTTCAGGGTTGAATCAAATTTAAATGAATGAAGTATGAAAAAATATAATAAAACAAAATTCCCTGATTGGTCAGTAAAAATCTAGCGATTGTTTTGGTTGCTAACGAATCAGTTAGCCATAGTGTGCATGGAAAACACTGACTTGTTCGCAAACACTCGCCAGCTACTCTTCGTGCAGTAGTGAACTTGTGGAAAGTGCGACATAAATTAGAACTGGAGACATTTCAAAGTAAAATTCAGCTGCAATGCTGAAACAAAAACACATTTACGTAAAAGTATCTTATCTGCCTTTATCCAAAATATACAACTACTTGATAATAAGTTGAAATCAGAAATATAAGGAGGAGTATTATCTGCAAAGATAAATGTATTCCTGTGATAAGAACTGGTTTATAATGGTCATCACGTTTTTCAACCTTAGATTCATCCAACAGATATGTTTCACACTGGGTATTATTACTTTTGTCTTTTGGCTACCTAATATAAGAAGCCTGAGATTAATGTACTTCCTTTAATAAGATACATTCTCCTTTTAGTCTCCTTTTTTTGTAATTTTTGTTTTTTTTTAAAGACAATGAGCAGTTGGGAAGGTGATCCTATTTCTGAGAACATGATTGCCACAAATTCAAGTTTCAAAAAATGATACGATTTGGAGTTCGGAGTGTGAAGAACGTGGGTTGCTAGTCCTATTTTCTGATTGCTTCAATGGTAAAAAGCAGACAGGCCTTTTGAATTTTGCTGCTCGGTGGTTTCAGCCTTCTTATCTGAAGACCAAGAACGCACTCTTTAAAGAGGATTGTGTGAGATCCTGAATCACTTTGACCATCACACACACATCTGAGCAGAATAAAAACTTTATTGAAGCCAAGCTAATCACATTTTGTAATAACAATTCAGCAACGGCAATGTCTTTCCTTTGAACAAAGTTAAAGAAACAATCTGTTTCTTTAAAAAAAACATAAAGAGGGTATTTGGAGTCTGGTACTTCTCTGGGGAGTCGTATTATCTTTATAACATAAACTCTGTGTGTTTGGAAAATAAGAAAAAAAGCCCAAAGAAAAAACTGATTGTATTTCTATAGTCACTTTGCATGAGCATCATAAATCTCGTTGTGCTCTCCTCTCTCAAGCAAATTTTAAAAATGTTTCGAAGACCCAAATTTTCTTCCTTAAGTACAAAACAAAGTTAATGCTGTGATGAGAAGTTGCCTATTTTTAATCTCGTACAACTCAGTTTGAAATGATTCCCTTGAGGAACAGCTATTATCAAAAGCTGCAATACTTACTGCATCCAAGTGCCGTATACTGTTTCAGTTAGAGATCTATACATACAGATTTGGAGACAAGCTAAATAAAAACTCACGTCTTCCTGCGTTGCTCATTTATCTGTTTACAGGTGAGCACGGAAAAATAAAACCAGCACCATCTCCTAGAGAATTTTCTTTCTGTGTGAAGATATAGCTGTAATATCTGGGAAAAGGAGATTACCTAATCTTTTTTTTACCTAATCGACCATGGCTTCCTCCTCCCAGGAGATGTGTAGAGACTAACTGTTTGGCAGTCTCGAGGTTGGAGGAGGAGACATCTCAGTCAGTTTTGTTCCAGTATATCTCCTTCACAACTACACTGCATGTGTGCAGCCCACGCGTCTTCAAACAATCTCCTGCTTTCTCTCCAGGTCCGCAGCACCATCGAGAACAGCTTTGTAGGCTGGGAGCTAGAAGAAGTCCTCCTACTGGATATGTCCGTGGATGATGGCGACCTCAAGATTCAGAACCAGCTAAAGAAACTGCAGAGCCCTGTCATTCTGCTCTACTGCACAAAGGAAGAGGCTACCACTATTTTTGAAGTGGCTCATTCTGTGGGCCTCACAGGTTACGGCTTCACCTGGATTGTGCCCTCGCTTGTGGCTGGTGATGCAGACCACGTTCCCTCAGTCTTCCCCACAGGTACACCCAGACACCAGAGCAGAAGAAAGTCTGTCAAGATTTTAAATTTTAGGTTTATGTGTCATATGGTTGAAATGGACCTATTAGATTGATTTGCAGCAACATAATTTTATTCCTGAACGCTGATCGAGCCACATTTGAAAAGATTTTGTGTGATTCATAGATAAAACCCTTTTTTTTTTTTCATATTGTGCCTCGATTTATCCTCTTTAAGAAGCAAGCTGTTTCAGCTGTTCACCCTTTAAATCATCTTTCTTCTGATTGGCTGTCCCCTCATGTTACCGACATGACCAAATGAAAAATATCCCATCTCTTTGGCACCATGCACATGCTGCAGTAGAAAGAGTCTGAAAAACTCGAGCAGTCTGACACATAAGCTCTCAGCTCACATGGATTATTTGCACTTGACCTCGTTATTTGAAACTTTGGCCATGTTTAATATGAGCATTTCCAACGTGAGCAAGGGAAAGCATAATACTTCAGTTTCAAGGTGTATTTTAATGCAGCCCATTAAAAATAGAATGTATTTATTTTAGTATCACACAGGATATTTATCGTGATGCTTTAACCTGAGTGAAAGATCCACCTCGTTCTCTCTCTTCTTGTAATATTAGTAGATTTCTACTGTTTAGAGTTTCGTTTCTAGAGTTAGTCGAGTCAGGAGGACACTTGCGATGAAGCGGGGCTGAACTTTTCATTCTTTATGTTTCCTAAGATTTCTAAACTTCCAGATTAACACGTGTTAAACAGATTTAATTTATCTGTGTTTATTTTCCATGAATTCTGATCAGTTTTTCAAGAAACTGTTGAGCAATAATCCATTCCGCGTTGTCGGCACGGGCCAAAGAAATGTTGCCAACATCTCTGAGGGGGAAGTTCTGAGTGACTGAGCTGCCAGTTCGCATCCCCAGGCGTATGTGGCAGCGCTGAGTGGGGGTTTTACGCTCACAGCCGACAGGTTTGCTGGGCAAGGATTTAGTATTTATGCATCAGAGTGCATTCAATGAACTACATTTTTCACATATAGTTTGGAAATAATGGGAAGGCTTGATTGCGTCATAGCTTGGCTCGTGCGTAGTATTCTGCCATGTAATTCAGAGTGGAAACACCAGAATGCAGTTCGAAAGCTTTATTGAAAATACAGCAAGTAATGCACCGAAACGTGGAGCTGGGTCTGAGCAGAGATAAGCGGCCAGAAGTTCTGTGAAGGGGAGGAGAGGAGAGGAGAAGATTATCTGAGAAGGAGAAGAGCTGCACAGGTATGATTGTGGAGTGAGTAATGGAAACAGTTTTACTCGCGAGCTTCTGGTCCAGAAAGGAGGTTTTCTGATGGAAGTAGGGTTTTGCGAATCCTTCCAATGCAGGGTGTGACTGAGCAGTAGCCGGGGCTGGAGACAACGCTGACCTCCACGAAACGTCAGATGGGAAACAAAGATAGGAATTTAAACGAGGAGTGAGTTAACTAGAAGAGACAGAGCAACAGTATTGAGTTACTTGGAAAACAGGTTCCTGATTTCCAACAAGGAGAGTCTGATTACACTGCAGAAATCTGTCTGTCTAACCAAGTCTTACAATCTTATATCCAGCCAAAAAGTCTTTTAGATTTTGTTTTGAGAGTGATATGTTAAGCATGAGCACAGGGAATAGGATTATTAATCTCGTTTTGAGAATATATGTCTTTTACTTCTTATTTAGTATATAAATTCTAAAAGTAGTTGTTTGAGATGACATTTCCAGCTAGAAATCTTGTTTCAAGACCTCTTAGTAACATTTCACACACTTATACACCACTTGATTATAGTCTGGATCTTCTCAAATAAATGTTTGTTTTAATATATTTAGATAGCCAGTTTTTGCAGTGTACCACCACAGAGGTTAAGACAGTGTGGTGAAGATCTGCTGCCAGATAAATCTGCTGCCTTCAAATACTGCTGAGTTGATTGCATTTAATCTGAGAAGTAGTGGAAAGGACTGACTAGACGACAATACCCCACCTAAAGGTGGCGCGCACCACTTTGCCTGAAATTCGAGGACGTGTTAGAAAAGAAAAGACAAAGGATAACCCGGCCTGCCCCTTCCCATGACGCTCTTCATCGTGGGGTCTTTGGACGGCTATTCCTGTGCTGCATCATATTTTATACTGGCCATTCATCGTTTTATTCTGCCTCACTAACTGTCAATGTTCATAAAAATTTCTTTGTTCCTTTAAACCAGATCAATGAGGTCTGAAGTGTATTGTTAAGGCTCCACTGCAGTCTCATAACATCTTGTCTGTCCTGTGAGAGGACTCTCTCCTGAGCTTTGTATAAATGTAATGTGCTTTGAATTTACACAGTCTACTACACACTGAAGGACTGTGGTCTCGGTTTTTGCATTTCCATTTACCAAGCTGACATCAAGATGCTGAAATGTCTGCAATGTTGCTTTATTCTGTGGTAGGTTCTCATAAGACTTTGTAACAAAATGTGGGCACAATTGACAGATGGGCCTGTTTGCATATATGCAAATGTTCTCCTGCTGTATTTGCACCACACCAGTGGCAGTCAGTGATTAGGTACACGCTGATTTTTGTGAACTGAGTTCATAATGTGCTTGGAAATTAATTTTATCGTGTGTTATCGTTTTGAATCCACTGATTTTTCATGAATAAGTGATAAATCATGACTAAACACACATTAGTTTTATATTGTAGCTATTGTTTTACTAATAAGCTGAAGTCTGGCCCCATTGTTACCAAAATTCCCAGTGATGGTTTCAAAGTATTTCTCCAGGGATTCAGGTCCTTTTTGCAGTGGCTCTCCCTAGAGCCCTTCCACTCACTGAGCATGTTTAAAGCCATTTATTTCAACTACAGTTAATTTATTACCGTATTTCCATTTGCCTGAGCAGGTGAAAAATCAGATTTTAACATATGTTTGAAACCAGCAGAAACACCATTTTTAGGCTGGCTAAAAATGGTGTTTTGGCTTTTCTCTTTTTTCCCAATAGATTTGCAGCCCAGGTTTCAAATGACACACATAATCCTAACCAGCCATGAAAAATGACCTGAAAACGCAGTTGTTTCTGTGTGCAAGAAATGGATGTTGACGTGTGATAGCCAGCGGTTTCTCATGCTTGGAAAACCAAGCATAACAAAGTGAGCTCAGGAGTGACCGTAGTCTCAACTGATGCTCATATTTAGCTCTTTCTTTTTCTTTCTTTTTTTCACCTTTTCAATATTGTTTTCAACATTTTAGACATTCCTTCTGAGTTTTGTCTCCCTTTTGTCTCTTTTTTTTCACCTTCTCTAAAATGCTTTTATTTTTGTATATCTTGCACCCTCTGGCTAATTTTCACAGCACTCAGCTCGCCTGTTTTTCTCATACTACTGTCTCTCTCTCTTCCTTTCATCTTTCTTTTTTCCCTCTCTCTTTCCATACATCCCTTTCTCTCACCTCATTTCTCTCTCCTTTGCTCTCTCACTATCTCTCCCAGGGCTTATCTCAGTGTCATATGACGAATGGGACTACAACATCGAGGCCAGGGTACGCGATGCAGTGGCTGTCATTGCTACGGCAACCTCTACCATGATACTGGATCGAGGGCCACACACCATGCAGAAGTCAAGCTGCCTCGGGACACCTGACAAGAAGAGCTCAAACACCGGACACTCCAAGGAAATACTGAAGTGAGTTGGCTGGATGATGTGCATACATGGTGAAATGTGTAAAGAAATCAAACCCCTCAACTCTGAATGTCCCGGTCTAATGAACCAGACCTGCAATGCAATACTGTGCTTACCTTGCAAAGCGGCGTGATTCTTGAGAACCTATAATCTTCATCACGAGAGAATCCAGGCAGTCAGCTACCTCTGCGGGACGTTCATTGTCTAAAAACACATGAGCTACATTGTTTACTACACTTACTGCTTTCCTAGCTCCTAAAGCTTCTCAGATTGTGGCTCGTTTTTCTTTGTGGCCTGTGTTCATTGATCTTGTTCTTTGAAGTTAGCCTGTGGTAGAGGGTGATAGAGGATACCTCCAACCACCTGCCACGGACAACTTCCCAATAAAGCATGTCGGGTTAGCATTTTCTGTGTGGCTGTAATAAAAGTGTTTGCTGGTGTTTATCCAAAGATAAGTGTCTTTCAGTAGCAGCTACTTCATGTGGAGAGGTTTAATGTTTTCAAGGTTAATTTTTAAGATTTTTACATGGAGCTTGCAATAATCGTTTTCTTGGTTTTACTCATTTTTGATATTATTTGGACATTTTGATGGACTGATTAGCAGAGACAGACAGGAGTCTTCATGGATGATCATATTCACAGACTACATTGTGACCTGCGGTAAGAGTAAGGAGCAGGTGAAAGAGAGTCTGGAGAGGTGGCAGTATGCTCTGGAGAGAAGACGAATGAATGTTAGCATAAGCAAGATTCCCACTGTCCATGACTTCTATTGGAAGGCATGGACAGTGCACAGGAGAGGTGATGTAGAGAGTGCAGGTAGGGTGGGATGAGTGACGATGAGTGTCAGGTGTGCCAGAAGGATAGCAGCAAGAGTGAAAGGAAAGGTTGCTATTTACCTGCTATGGTAAATGGTTTGGAGAAAGAGCTGCTAACAAAAAACGCAGGAGGCCACGCTGAAGCCTGCAGAGTTGAAGATGTTAAGATATTCATTGGATATGATACTCATTTGAAATGATTACAACAGAGGGACATATCAGGTTGAGCAGTTTGGAGACAAAGTTAGAGAAGTAAGGTTGAGATGGTTTGGACATGGGCAGAGGAGGGTTAGTGGATATATTGGCCAAATGAAGTTGAACATGGAGCTGCCAGGCAGCAGGAAATGAGGAAGACCACAGAGGAGGTTCATGGCTGTACTGAAGCACACCATGCAGAGAGCTGGTGTGACAGAGGGAGATGCTAGGGATAGGGTGAGATGGAGGCAGATCCACTGTGTCATGTGAGAACAAAGAGGCTGACAGGTGAGCAGGTGGTACAGCAGTAGCTAGGTGGGGTAGGACACAAATCAGTGGGTTAGGAGGCTGCCAGTTGCCCCTTGAGACAAACTGGTTTGCTTTTCCATCATATTTTTTTAGCACCAGTTGTCTTGAAAGCTTTAAGAAATACGTGCATATCAAGACAACAACAGAGGCAGAAGCTGGGTGGAAAACAAGAGGAGACAAATATGAAAAATCAACAACTTGTTTTATCTTGTTATTGCTCCACAATCACTCTCCTTTTCATTTCACCTGCCATGCAGTCACATGGATGTAGTGTACAAGTGGAACATCTATTTTCTTTTTCCACTTTTGGTTTTCCGTTATTGTTTGGTTCGGTTAAGAAAAAACAAATTTGGCTGTGTGTGGAGTATAAGACATTTAGCTTCTATCTGCCATTCTCATAAATCCAGCACTGATTGATTCCAATCAGTATTTACAATGTACATGAAGAGTCTTGAGTGAAAACCAGCTGCAAAATCAACATATATTGGTGTTCAGACATTGTTTTAATACGAGCACCATCCAGTAAAGATAATCTCCCTTACTGAAAAAAAAACAATAAGCTTCTTTCACCTAATTTTATAAAGCTTAAAATTTATATTTGCAGCCAATGGACATGGTGTGTTACAAGAAAATGCCTTTAGAAGTAAAATATGTTTTTAAATTAATTATATCAAAGCCAAAGCAGCCATCTGGTTTTTGGTTGCCGGAGGAAAAACTACTATTACAAATCTAGAAAATGTGCGACCCCACACATGAAATACAACGTGGGCACAAAAAAACACGCACAGACATTGAACAAAGCAGAGACGTTTCCTTCGGGAGAGCCAGAATTTGTTTTAATGGCCAATAAAAACTTAAAAAAGATGAACAGAAACATTAACTCCCTTCTTATCTTTATCTTAACTCACAGCCATCTTTAAAGAAAAACATCCTTCTCGCCCCCCTCTCCTTCTTCCTCTGAACTTCCTTGTTTTGCTTTTTTGGCACATTACAGAACAAGACGGAGCATTGGTATTCAATAATTAATCCCCATTTAACTTCATGGGGCATGCTTTTAGTGTTCACATTGATCACAGATTCCACAGCTAATTGAATGCTCGGGGACTGCCGGATTAATGGAAAAAAAGAGATCCATAGAACAACAGTGGGGTTATCACTCGCACACAGAAACACGCATGTAAACACAGATGTGTTGGTATAGTGTGACATTTAAGTGCTCCTTAGGGCTTATTTTAATAAAAACTAAGGACTCCTGAGGACATCTCCTCTAATAAAAGTGGTGCTTTAGCCTTACAAAACTACTCACCTGTCTGCCTCTCTCTCTCTCTCTCCTTCTCTGTTTTTTTATTTGTTTTTTTTTTTCACTGTCAGTTTGAATTTCAGGATTGCGAAGAAACAGGGAGATATTAGGCAACCTCCCTTGCCACTACTGCATTAATCTCCAGGCTGAGGTTGATGTATTACTGCAAATTTGGGTCTTGTCTTTACCCTTGTTTCTGGGTTGTTGTTATTTTTATATGTGGAGCACTTATGCGTGCCATCGAGGTTTAAGCCACCAACAGGACAGAGATAACAATAGCGCCACGGCCATGAATATTTCAGTTTCCAAAGGACGCTATCAGACCCAGGGTTAGCTCTCAATCATCCTTCGGGCACACACCTGGGATGTTGCCGTGCTCTGTTTGTGTGGGTGTGTGCTGCATGTGTGTTGATACTGTGTGTTTTCCAGCCATCCGTTCCATTTTTCCCCATTTGACTGAGTGAAGCTAGAGAATTTGGACCACTGGATCCTGATGGTGACTCCAGGGGCTAGCAGGGGTCTAGAACACACATACTTAAACAAGCGCACACACACACTGCATATGCATAATTCCAACTCTTCCATTCACTCATCCCAAGAGACAAAAGCAATAATAAGGCCATATGTCTCTATGAACTCCTATATAGCTACAGGCCACAGTGGGCTGCATGCATGCTGGATTAGCATGGCATCCTGTCAGCGCTGATGGACGGAGATGGGAGATCCCGGTGAGTCACGCTCACAAATTTGTTTAGGGGCTGCTTGACCTCTCTCACACACACACACACACACACAGGCTGCAGTTACTCCAACATGGAAACCTAGACAAATAAGCAAATGCACGCACAAGCGCACAGAGCTCTAGAGGCCATCCATTGTTTCCTGCCTGACAGAGAGGACAGGAACACTGGGGTAATGAGAAAATGTGCTCCAAGTGGTTTCTGGATGAGGCGCTAAGGGGCTTATTTGTGTGTGCAGAGAAAGTGATGTTCTTTATTGTGTGTGTGTGTGTGTGTGTGTGTGTGTGTGTGTGTGTGTGTGTGTGTGTGTGTGTGTGTGTGTGTGAGGGCTGGCATTCAAAATTCTCTCAAATCCCTGTGCTGTTACAAATTCCTCACCGGTAGATATGATGTAAGACATGATAAATATTTTGTAGTGAGTGTGCTTTTATGCAGTCTGACAAGACATTTTCCTTCACGGCTGTGGGCTCGCTGCATGCCATTCTTTTGAGCATTCAGTAAAATTCAGCCCAAAAAAGTCACTGCTGCTTCCTGTGCACGCGAGGCAAGCGTGCTCCTCTCGTTTTCTTTTACCTTTAACCTCCTAAGACCAGAACTCTTCCACGGCATGCATTTTTACTTTCTCTTTGATATTTGGTCACATTGGGGCCCGATGAATGTAAAAACAAAGAATTACCAGATTTCTTTTTTTTTACCTTATTTTTGAGGATATTCATTTAAAATTGTGAGAGAACAATAGCAGTATAATGTCCTCATAAGTGGATATCAGGCCCTTGTAGAGCAAAATTCTGTATTAACCCAAAATGTGATGTCCACATATGTGGACGCCAGGTCCTAGGAGGTTAAAGTATTTTTTCCTTCCTGTTTTTTGTCCTGCAGC
This sequence comes from Aulonocara sp. 'chitande type north' Nkhata Bay, assembly GCF_057382095.1. Classification (NCBI taxonomy): domain Eukaryota; kingdom Metazoa; phylum Chordata; class Actinopteri; order Cichliformes; family Cichlidae; genus Aulonocara; species Aulonocara sp. 'chitande type north' Nkhata Bay. Next base: position 27,300,963 of record NC_141349.1, on the reverse strand, counting down.
AGGAGAGCACCATTATTACATTTCTTAATATGCACAATAAAAGTGTCTGTCTAATAAATCTGTGTTTATTAGATGGCAAACAAGCCATTGCATTGTGCTTCTGGGAATCCTCGCCACTGAAGAGGGCTAGAGTTATAGACTGTAAATAAAGATGGTTCCCACCATGAGGTCCAGCTGGGAGCATTTTTTGCCAACATCATACTGATGTTTTAATGTACTTGGTGGGCAGTTCTGACTGACAGACTGAGTCTGAGGAACTGGACTTCTTTTTTGTAACATATGTAAAAGACGGGGCTTCATAGCGTTCCAGTTTACACATCTGTCTAACATATAAACTTCCACAGTTTGAGACCTGGTGGAAATGCAAATCCACAAGAGGGTTTGATCTGGTGTAAAAAATCTGCCTGACTGTGACCCTTTGTGAAAAGGAAACAACTGAAAGAAGTTTACATTTAATATTAAAGGTAAATATACCCTTTTGGGCAATATCACACATGATAACCTGATTTGCAACATAAAAAAAGGGAAAAAGAGCAAAACAAGAAACATATAAATAAAATTCTTGTGATATCCTGCAATAAAACTTGTGATCTGAAATTGTAGAATTCCAGGTATTCAGTGAGTCTCCTATAAAACGTTAAACCTGCTTCAAGCAACCCTCAATCCCTTATCAATCAAAAGCATCCCTCAATCATCACATCTGGTTTCAGTCCAGTAAGATGGCATCAGCTTATAAACTTAGGTCAGTTCTTCACATGAGGAACTCACTAACAATGAGTGAGGCCACTGTGACTGGTATTCATCTTTTAAATGCAGCCTATGCTATCTATCTACAGACTGCATCAGTCTTTTAAATATCTTTCTATTGCTAACGCTTCTTTTTTTCCTTTTTCCACCTCTCACTCAAAGATTGTCGTCCATTTTTCCTGAAAACCTGTATCAAGTACATGTCTCAGTTACAAAATGTTGACTCAGAAAGTAATGTTTAAGCTTTCCACATCCCACCCCTCCTCCCTCTTTTGCCCATCTCATGCTAAAAACTGTTGATCCTAGTTTTCTATTTATAGCTACATTGAAAGGAGGGAGGATTTATGTGTTTCAGAGCTGAATCACTTATATTTGACATGAATTCAATTTCTATCCGCGCCCTGTTTATAGCTAATTGCTGTAAGGGAGATTTAAATGCCACAGAAATAACCAATCAATATTTCAAAAGGCCTTTTACTTATTGTATTGTTCGCTTACTGGATCAGCAAACAGTGGTTCACATCTGTAACGCTGCTCCCGGTGCTGCTGCTCCTGCTCACTTTCGAGACGATACAGTGTGTGAGAACTTAATGAAGACTGTTTATTTCTGCACCGCCATACTCATGTCAATATTTTAATTAAAGCGCTCTGATTGGAAGAAATGATTAACATAATTTATGTTAATCTCTTGATTATTTTCTAAATTGTTTTTTATTGCCTTTTTCCAGACACCAAAGGGACTTCTTAAGCACATTTTTCCAACCGACCAATAAATCATTAAAGTAGAGAAAAACAGGAAATTATATCTTTATATAAAAGCAACAGCTTAAAGTTTGTATTAATAGATGTTGCAGTACAATTTAATTTATAACAGGCACTGTAAAATAAAAACCTAAATGTATGTTTTGGATATTTTTTCTTCTAATAATAGTTATTCTCTAGTATTATTCAACGATCCCCAGGAGAAAGCACTTGGTGACAGTGACAGTAGTTTCTTCCTTTAAACAAGAAGAAAACTGCACAGATCACAAGAGACGTGTGATTACCAAAATAAAACAGGAAGTAAAAGAATTACACTGGGGAGGCTATACTTAACTGAAATACAGAGAAAGGACACGCAAACCAATGTTCAAGCTGTAAACAGAATAGTTCACAACATGTTCCCTTTTCAGTCATCTGTTCAGACGTAGCCTCAGAGCGATATCACAATATTTATCACGTAATGTCGTCATATTTCAGATAATTTTGCGCTAATTTTAAATATGATGAAAATTGAACATTTTATTGATAATTGTAGCTCAGAGGCAGCAGCGTTTATTAGCCCAAACAAAATTTATCCTTTTTTTCTAGCGAGCTGCTGCCACTGATGACAGACTACCTAATTCAAAGCAGAAATCTATCACGGTGCCAACAGCGGCATCATTTTAGTACAATGGTAGTGACTCAGCAATTTATACAGTGACACAGCAAATGTGGTCAAATGTAAACACAAAAGTATCCCAGGTAGTGTTTTATCTGGAAGTATAACATGACTGCTTAATACTTAACCTCTCTCTCAGATGTGCTTCGGTTGGTTGTCACTGAGTGCGTGCTATTTAGTGTAAGAAAAAGTCAGTAACACTTTTTTGACATTTTCATGTAAATATTAACCATTATTATCAAGGCACTGCCCCAGCTGTCTGTATTCTTTTTGCTTCGAACATTTAAATATGAGTTTAGCTTTGTACTCACCCCTTCTGCCTTTCCTGTCACCCCTACAGCCATCCAAATTTCACTGACATTTTCTGGTCTGTAGTTGAGCTCTGGTCAGTCAGTATGGCCCTTTAATTGGTTTTAAATGTAGATTATATTTAGTATTTTTTCTTATACTTACAACAAAAAGTTTTACTTGTGAGGAAAAACTGGACGTTTCATTCTTTTTTTGTTTTTTTATATAAAATTTCAACATCTGGGCGCCCTGATAACCATGTACTTAGGACTTAACCGGGTGGATTGTTGCTTCTGCATTAGATGCAAACCAACCCTAACCCTATAAAAAAACACTGACTAGCTTAAAAATTGAGAATAAGTTTCAAAGTTTCAAACTAAAGTTTCATGTTCTGATTACCAGGTTTACAGTTAAATATTAACTATCGCGTTAGTCACTGATGATGAGATTTCAGGGGGTTGACTCCTGGCCAGTGAGCTTTTTCCCCACATCATTCCCTGCTACCTTTCCCAACATTCCCTGTCTGTCCAAAAATGTTAAATGAAAAAAAAAGTAACAAAGTGAAAATCTGCTATGTGGGGCTCGCTGTCAGAGAAGAATTCTTTTAAAATTTCACTTAAATGATGTTTTTCTCTGTGTGATGGTTAAACATCATTGTGAATTTATGAGAACGTGTTTTTGGGTGGACTTTAATGTATCCTCCAGCAGTATTTAATCTGGCTGTCAGGCTGAGCTAAGGTGTTCATTCAAACATGTTCAAATGCGAGCTGATAACAAATTATGCCCTCTAGTTTCCTACAGTTTAAGCTGCCTTTTGCTCAGCGTCTTCACCCACACACACAAGGCTAGCTCGCTATTTTCAGACACCTAATAATTTTGTTGCTTCTTCCCGTTTAAAAACGTAAACCTACCCTTTTTAAGGAAGCAGCAGTAGCTGTGTGTCCACCATGAACAGTCTCAGACAAGAAAAAAATAACAACATACGGACACAAAGATGTTCCTGAGACGCTCAAAGAATAAAAAAGTATATGGAGATCACAAGGAGAAGAAAAAGAAAAGCAGCCGACACAAAAACAGGAAAGTTTGAGACACATGACTACATGACTATCACCAGCACAGTAAATTGACAAGCTTGTGCTTTTCCCCGTGGTACTCAGGTTTGCTTTAGCTAGTTGCTACCGGGGATATGGGATCATCTGAGGTATTTGGTCCTCTTATTGACAAATGTTAGAAATCTTCTTTATATCACCGTCTGTCAAATTAGGTCTTTAGTTCTACAAATATGCTCTATTTGTAGAGGTTAACAAGGACTGATGAGTGTGTCCTTATTTACTAATTTTAAAATCAAATCAGCCACAGTAAAAAACAACAACAACAAAAACATAACTATGAAAGGTCATTGTCATCTTCTCTTTTGCCCTTGTTCACATTTTAAATGTAAGCGATCTCTGTGATACACGCGCCCTCTCTTCAGACTCCACAGGTAGCTGTCTGATGTCTCCTGCACATCAGGGGTCCTCGCGGGCCCGGATCACACGGAGCTCCTGTGGACTCTCTTATTAAAGGCTGCAGCTCAAAGAGATTCGGAGCCTTACATCTTTTCAGTGTGGAGTCCGGCAGCACTGTGTTTGTGTATTTAGCTTTCGGGGCTGTGGCACTTGAAAAACATGGCTCAATAAATAAGAAATAAAATCATTTGGGGGATTTGGAATTGTATGTTGGGCGGTTGCATGGTGGTACAGTGGTTGGCGCTTTTACCTCACAGCCAGAATTTTTTGGGTTTGACACAGATTTTCTTCGTGGTACTCTGCTTTTCAGTCTGGAAACATGAACATTGGCTGTAGGAGTAGAGGTTATCTGGTTACCTGGTTTCACCTCTTGCCCAGTGACAGCTCGGATAGGCTCCAGCCTTCCCATAACCCAGGATTGGAGAAGCCTGAGGATCTTTTTTTTTTTTGTTAAATTGTTAAATTTGTTAAATTTGATATTATTTAACTAAATCCCCTAAAATTAAAACGAACAGGGCAGAATAAAAATTTAGCGTTTAGCAACGCGATGGCTCGGTTGGCACCGATGCCTCACAGCAAGATGCTCATCTTTGGATTTGTGAAACTCGTTTACAAGCAACAAAGCAGTTTATATTCAAATGACAGAAAATGTTTGATTATGATACATGCTGGAGATGTCATGCTGGTCATGTAACTCATGAGGAAGGGCTATTTCAAGCTAATGAATTTGATTTGCAATCAGGCGAAACATGGAAATTATTCTCTGTATTCGTGTTCAAGACGCTTTTTTTAATAGGCTCAATTACACTTTGATTACCTCTGCAGACTCTCAGAGTGAGAACTATTAGGCTAATCTAAAACTTGTTAGGTCACACTGTGAACCTGCCACTGTTAAAGTTTACAAATACATAGCGGTTTTATATGTGTTTGCATTGTGACGGCTGACAATCTTTCGGTTGTAGTGTTGGTGAAATTGCTGTGTGCTAAACAGTCTCTCGCTACAGTCTGGGAAACCAGTGGCTTCTTATTCCTAAAGCAAAATCAGTCGAGAGATAGTAGCTTTGAGAATCTAAATGCAAATCCTCATTTGCTCTCTACATGTACTGTTTACCAGCTTTTAGGACCAAAAGTCCTGTCCTTTGCCCACAGATTCAGCATATTCATACACAGATATCTGTTTTTAGATTTTAACCTCGCTGCAACCAGAAAATATTTTGTCTTTTAATCGCAGCTTTTGCACCCATATCCCACCTGTTGCCACCTTGTTTAATTTGTTCTGAAGTGGACCTCGAGTAGCACGGCTCATCATTTCTACTCTGTATTTTTCATAATTCACGGTATTGTGAGGCTGTCCACTCTCTACTCGCTGTCACAGCTTCTATCCTGCAGGACATGTAAAGTGTAGTACACATTTTATCAGTAACTGGTAACTTTTGAAAGGCAGGCCTCAGGAGTCATCCACAGCAACCTGATACAGTTTGTCCATGCGAGTGTGTGTGCGAATACATGCACACACTTCCTTACACACACGCGCGCCAGAGATATATATTTTTACATCCCTGCATTGCAGCGACAGAGAATTTGTGACCTTGTTCTGCTTCACTCTGAGATTAAAAAAAAGAGAAATTCAAAAGGAGTCATGATATCAAATGGCTCAGAAACACATTTGAAGATATTTGGGGGATAGAAAAACACACACACAAAAATAGGGATTGTGTCCATGCCATTGATGATTCATTGTCTCTGTTGCTAAAAAATAAATTCCCCTCACAGGCAGTGATTAGATGGGGAACAGTTGGTGAGCGAGGCGCACAAAGCGCTGCATATGGCTGTGATGAAGCCGCGTGAGCTTCGGTTAGTGGCTCATCCCAGTAGTTTTTATGTTTTTATTTATTTATATATATATATATTTTATATTCCTCCTCCAGAGGGGAGCTCTGACACGAAGAGGGATCAAACAGCACATAAAAGCTACATCAATAGTACAGGGCTACAAAATGATAAACAGAGCAGCCTCCTCTGCTGTAAATTCACAGCGTGCATCAGTCTTTGTAAAGGCACAGGTTAATGTACGGGAAGATGAATCCTATTGATGTGTGATTCGACGCGCTTCTCCGAGGTTAGATGGAGAGATTGATCTGAAACTGAAAGACAGCATGAGGGGAAGTCAGTAAACACTCAGGTTCAGACTAAAAAATACTCCTCTCTCTTCCTCTCCTTCAACCAGCCTCTCATCTGTGAGATTACTGTTCCCATGGCAACGCAGCTGATTGCACAGAAATTGCTGTGGTTGTGGGAGCCATGGCAACACATTGCATTAAATTATCCTGCCTGCTCATGTTGCAGTTTTACGTACGCCTGCTTGCGTCACCCGCTTGTGACGACACGTCAAAGCCGTCTTGTCTGCAGTCAAAATAACACTGCTGAGCTGCTGAGTATTACTGAGACTTAATATAGACAGATACGCAGTTATTTTTATTGTCTACAATCTTGTAGTGCTCGTCAAACAAATAAAAGCACAAGAGAAGAAAATATAAAACTGCTACAACTGGGAATTTGGCTAAATTTGACCTCAGCTTACTTTACCATAAAACATTTTTCTGCATCACATGCGATGCTGATTTGATGGTGAAGCAGCATCTTCGCCGCTGTGAGCGAATATGTTTTTTAAAGATTTGCAGAGAGTGTTTTGTAAAACTACAAATACTGAGCTGTCAAATTCAGATTCTCTGCAACTTGTACTTTGTTTTCTTTGGCAAATGAATCAAAGCCATAGAGGTGGTGAGAGAGTCTTTAACCACATGTGAACAAAGACCTATACAAAAAGATTACACAGGGGTCGCCACAGGATCATCTGCCTTCATCTCACCCTATCCCTAACATCGTTTGTCACACCAACCCTCTACATGTCTTTCTTTCCTACATCCATGAATCTTCTCTGGGGCCTTCCTCTTTTCCTTCTGGCTGGCAGCTCCATCTTCAACATCTTTTCTCCAGTATATCCACTATCCTCTGCACAGGTCCACAACATCTTAACTTCGCTGCTCTAACTTTGTCTTCCAACCACTCAACTTCAGCGGTCCCTCTGACGTACTCATTTGTAATCTTGTCTATCCTGATCACTTCCAGTGAAAATCTTAACATCTTCAACTCTGTCTCCTATCTTTCTGTCAGTGCCCCCATCTCCAAATCATACATCATAGCAGGTTTCAATACCATGTTGTAAATCTTCTCTTTTGCTCTTACATATAATTATTATATGTGCATTATTGATACAGTTTACATTTTTTGCCTTTACCACGTAAAATGCAGTTACCATGACACCTCTATTGCCAGCATACGGCGTCAGGCTCTGAGGGGACACATTCCAAAACCTCCATCACATGCTGGCGCACCAAAACAGGTGTTTTCACACCTGTAGTTCATTTACTATGGCCCTGATCAGCTGATGAGCTTGTACACTTGAAGTTTTCTTCAGTGTTTTGGGGAGAAAACACAGAAAAAAATTCACATGAACCATAATGCCTCACTAGAAACCATGTGAGAACAGTTTGTAGTGGTACACAGATGTGTCTGGGGCAGGAACAGTGAATGCACATCAGTGGTACTCTACCACATGTCTGCTCAGAATGCAAAGCATGCTTAGCTATGAGAACGCATTTAGCCCAGACGCCTGATAATTCACACCAAACCTTCTGGGTGCGGTTGTTTTGGTCCGCATTCGAGTGCAGATGCCTTTAGTTATCAAACATTTATAGTTATCAAAGGTTCACTGTTGACTACTAATGCAAAAGAAAAAAAAACAGTTGTAAATATCAATCAAATAAACATTATGCTGTCTCTTTAGCAATTGCTTATGCTGGGAAACATGTATTCATGGAGGTTTTTCTGTTGGTTGTGGTTCCACAAACCATCCACATCCTCTCCTCCTCCTCCTTACCCCCCCTCAGAGCTCTTACACAGTCTTCCTTCTCTACTTCTCAGATTACAACCTTCCATTATTGGTATGAACCTTTAACTCGCCTGTGCCGCCTGTGCACTCCTACAGGCTTATACGCATCATATCATTACCAATAAGCGATGATACCGGCGCTGTAGTTGTTTGGTTAACATTGTGCTTCACAAGTGCGCCGTGCACCGAGTGAAATGTGCTTAAGTGCTCGAGAATGGGTTTTTTGCAAAAATGGTGAAGGATATTTACAAGCAGTGTCTAACCAGGTGTAAAATTTTTGAAGGCTTTTCCAGGAAAATGTCGGATTTGTGAGTTGGTGGAGGACGCTGAACAGGATTCATTGTTTTAGTCAAACTGTATTAGGAGGCTAATCCCATGTTACACGTGCATTACAGCACTTGTAGTGCGCAAGCCAGCCAGTACGCAGCAAATAGGCAATTCATGGAGGCTTGAGTCATATTATTGACTTGCTCCAAGCATGTAGCCTACTTAGAACTCTGCGTGTGTGTGTGTGTGTGTGTGTGTGTGTGTGTGTGTGTGTGTGAGGTCGGATATAAATATAGTTGAAGAGATCACAGATAGAAGTACCGAATGTTCTAGTGGGAGGTACTTGCGATAAAATCTTGGGCAAGTTTCAGGCCCATTGCTCATCTGTTGTCTGCAATTTATTTATTTATTTTCTACTCACTTGTGAAAAGATGTATTGTCCTTCTTTTCACACTGTTGACTTGCTTGGAGATAATGGTGGGTAAAATGTGTTTCATACATCCTTTTAAGCACACACACACGCTCACACACACTGAGCTCCTTACTCCTTGCATTCAGACAAGATATTTATTTCTCCGGTGGATTGTTTCAGAGGCAGAGCGTCTCCATGGTGATGGCAGCCCACAGATCAGGATGAGGAAGAGTGCGGGAAGGAGGCGGCAGAGAGAAAGAGAGAGAGAGATGATTCCACCTTATCTGCCACTGCTGTGCACTTGTTGAAACACATACTGTATATGCTGATTATTATCCACACAGCACTTAACGCACTCTCTCCTCCTTTACCCACTCCTCCACCTTTCACTCTCGCTTTACCTGCTCCTGCTCTGTTCTTCTTAACACTATAACTATGCTTCAAACTGGGTCACCTTCGTTGTGGTCGTGGTTGAGTTAAGAGACTGCATAAAATATCAAGATTGCTATTGCTGCCACAAATAATAATTACAATAACAATGAAAAGAATATTGCTGCTCACACCGTGCAGCAAAGTTTGTAACTAGATTCTGAACAATGTGGAGAATTTTAGCAGCTGAACGCCAAATAATAATGAAAAAAGACTTGAAAAAGAAAAATGTTTGGTATTTGTACACATATAGCCTCCACAGCTTGTGTTATAATATGTCAGTTCAGGTTTCAGATGAATTCCTGATAATCTTTTACATCCACAGCGTGTTTGGTTCGTCTTGCTGTTAGTAATTCTGTTTTAGATCAGCGTTAAAGATGGCAAAGCAGCATTTAAATATTCATTAAACATGTTTTAAGGAAATCCAGAATGAAGTTTAAATTCTCCACATTTTGCTTTGTGGTCAACAACCGCGTGTTGATATTGGATTTTTCCATTTTCAGGTACCTTATGAATGTGACATTTGAAGGCCGAAACCTGTCATTTAGCGAAGAAGGCCACCAGATGTTTCCCAAGCTGGTCATCATTCTTCTAGACAAGGACAGACAGTGGGACAGGGTAAACCTTCTTCTCTTCTCTTCTCTTCTCTTCTCTTCTCTTCTCTTCTCTTCTCTTCTCTTCTCTTCTCTTCTCTTCTCTTCTCTTCTCTTCTCTTCTCTTCTCTCTGCCCTTTTCCTCCTCTGATGCTTCTGCGATGTGTCTGTCACTTTTCTGCCACTTGAAGTACTCGTTACAGTGGCGTGCACATTACACACAGCTGTCCTCCCACTCACTCATACAGGTTGGCAAATGGGAGAGAGGCTCCTTGACGATGAGGTACCACGTTTGGCCTCGCTTTGAGCTGTACTCAGGAGCGGAGGAGCGTAAGGACCACCTGTCCATCGTGACTCTGGAGGAGGCGCCGTTTGTAATTGTGGAGGATGTGGACCCGCTCAGCGGGACCTGCATGAGGAACACGGTGCCATGCCGCAAACAGCTCAAACTAAGGTGAGAAATTAAGTTGGAGTGTAAGAATTTAAAGTTTTCCTCTGTTAAACCTTCAGATTTGTGGCACTGCTATTTTTTAATAATAACATCAACCTTGGACCAGCTGTGTCTGTAGTTTAATAGAATATTTTGAAGTCTGTGCTAGTTTTCTTTTTAAAAAGAAGAAGTGCTACAATCAAACACACTCCTTACAGCCTTGAATAATTCTGTTTTGCTTGCATTTTCTCTTTTTTGTGTATCTTTGGCTTTCTTATTACAGCGCGCCGCCCCTGCAGCATGCTGTAATGGTTCTCCTGTTTTTGTCTTTACTAAATGTGCCACTTGTTTTACTTCTGCTAACCAGATTACTGACTTGCTTTCTGTTCCTGTTTTTCTGCCTCCCCCCTCCTCTTCACCATGACCCTCTTGCCATCCCGTTGTCCTTAGAGTGTGATAATTAATTGTTCTTCATTGGCCTCCTTTTCTATCAATGGCGTACCTGAAATCTCCTCAGGGTGTGCTACATCTTGGAGCTCATTGTTTTTATTGACAGATCTTTCACCGTGTTCTTTCTCCCGTTCCTCTTTTCTCAAGATTTCTCTCTCAGCAACACATATAGCATTTCAGGAGCAGCCATCAATACTTCGAAGGCAATATGCAGGAGTTATTTCTACCCAAAAAATACTGCAAGAGCCAGATTCACAGAGCGCTGCAGAGTCACCTTTGTATGCACAAAAGCATAAATAAACGGGCACAGTATTGTTGCCAAAACCGAAATAAACATTAATAACCACTTTAGTCCATGCGCAATCATGAAGGTTGTTCATTTGATATAGCTGAATTCATAAAACCACAATTTCGATAAATAGAAGTTGACACACCCTTGTGTGAATACAAAACACTCAAACAAATACATTTGTCCTTAGTCTGGCACTGGAAATATCCAGCAAACAGTGCCAGAGCTTCCATTCACAGCTGTTGTGCACCTGTATCTGCTGTAAGCCAAAACAACCCATTGACTGATGACGCACAGGTTGGTTAAATGTTTGCCCCAAAGTGCGTTATTCTTAGTCCCTCATGACTGTGTAATTTGGATGACAGCCTCTAAATGTGTTTACGTGCTCTCTGCTCTTGCTCTGAGAAAAGTGAGTATTAGTCGTGACATATTAAACTTTTCCTTGTGATTTGCAGTGTTAGATGGATGTATTAAACATAGCACAGGCTTCGAATTCAAGTGTAAAAGAATATAAAAGAAATGCACTAAACTAACATGCACTAACAGCTTAGGCTTCAGACTAGTCAATGTTTTTTTCTACTTTGTGCTGAAGTAAAGTCAGCTCATCATCAAGTTGTCTTCATATGTTCATCTTAACAGCGTGACCGCAAAGTCAAACTGTGATCCTTTTAGTAAATTAGTTATTAATAGGGCATATGTATATCACATATTTATATATATTGTATCAATATATACTAAATATATATATACACATATATGTATGTATGTGTGTATATATATATATATATATATATATATATATATATATATATATATATATATATACACCCAGCACGCCCCTGCGGGCGGTTTATCCTTCAAGCTCGGGTCCTCTACCAGAGGCCTGGGAGCTTGAGGGTCCTGCGCAGTATCTTAGCTGTTCCCAGGACTGCGCTCTTCTGGACAGAGATCTCCGATGTTGTTCCCGGGATCTGCTGGAGCCACTCGCCTAGCTTGGGAGTCACCGCACCTAGTGCTCCGATTACCACGGGGACCACCGTTACCTTCACCCTCCACATCCTCTCGAACTCTTCTCTGAGCCCTTGGTATTTCTCCAGCTTCTCGTGTTCCTTCTTCCTGATATTGCTGTCATTCGGAACCGCTACATCGATCACTACGGCCGTCTTCTTCTGTTTGTCTACCACCACTATGTCCGGTTGGTTAGCCACCACCATTTTGTCCGTCTGTATCTGGAAGTCCCACAGGATCTTAGCTCGGTCATTCTCCACCACCCTTGGGGGCATCTCCCATTTTGACCTCGGGACTTCCAGGTTATACTCGGCACAGATGTTCCTGTACACTATGCCGGCCACTTGGTTATGGCGTTCCATGTATGCCTTGCCTGCTAGCATCTTGCACCCTGCTGTTATGTGCTGGATAGTCTCTGGGGCATCTTTACACAGCCTGCACCTGGGGTCTTGCCTGGTGTGATAGACCCCAGCCTCTATGGATCTTGTGCTCAGAGCTTGTTCTTGTGCTGCCATGATTAGTGCCTCTGTGCTGTCTTTCAGTCCAGCTTTGTCCAGCCACTCGTAGGATTTCTGGATATCAGCCACCTCCTCTATCTGCCGGTGGTACATACCGTGCAGGGGCCTGTCCTTCCATGATGGTTCCTCGTCTCCCTCCTCTTTCTTGGGTTTCTGCTGCCTGAGGTATTCACTGAGCACTCGGTCAGTTGGGGCCATCTTCCCAATGTATTCTTGGATGTTCGTTGTCTCATCCTGGACTGTGGTGCTGACACTCACCAGTCCCCGGCCCCCTTCCTTCCGCTTAGCGTACAGCCTCAGGGCGCTGGACTTGGGGTGAAACCCTCCATGCATGGTAAGGAGCTTTCTTGTCTTTATGTCAGTGGCTTCTATCTCCTCCTTTGGCCAGCCTATTACCCCAGCAGGGTACCTGATCACGGGCAGGGCGTACGTGTTGATGGCCCGGATCTTGTTCTTACCATTCAGCTGACTCCTCAGGACTTGCCTGACCCTCTGCAGGTACTTGGTGGTTGCAGCTTTTCTAGCGGCCTCTTCATGGTTCCCATTCGCCTGTGGGATCCCCAGGTACTTGTAACTGTCCTCTATGTCTGCAATGTTGCCTTCTGGTAGTTCAATCCCCTCAGTTCTGACTACCTTCCCTCTCTTTGTTACCATCCGACTACACTTCTCCAGTCCGAACGACATTCCAATGTCATTGCTGTATAGCCTGGTAGTGTGGATCAGTGAATCGATGTCTCGTTCACTCTTGGCATACAGCTTGATGTCATCCATGTACAGGAGGTGGCTGACAACTGCTCCGTTCCGTAGTCGGTATCCGTAGCCAGTCTTGTTAATGATCTCACTGAGGGGGTTCAGGCCTATGCAGAACAGCAGTGGG